>NC_051448.1:632132-643835 GCF_001649575.2 Kryptolebias marmoratus | reverse complement strand
AGGAGGAGCAGGAGGAGGAGGAGGAGGAGGAGGAGGAGCAGGGACAAAGAGCTCATAATGAAGCTGTGTGCAGCTCAGAGTGTGAAGGGCAGTAATTTACCCATCAAGGACAGACTCACATTTATCAGAGTGGAAAACCTCCTGCCCACTCTCAGAAACAAGCTCCTGGACCAGAACTTAACCCCAACCTACAGAGGTCTGATCAGAACCGGGCCGGACTGGACCCCAACCTACAGAGGTCTGATCAGAACCGGGCCGGACCGGACCCCAACCTACAGAGGTCTAATCAGACCCGGGCCGGACCGGACCCCAACCTACAGAGGTCTGATCAGAACCGGGCCGGACTGGACCCCAACCTACAGAGGTCTGATCAGAAGTTATCATCTCTTTATCCTGGGAGGACTAGTTTATAATAAACCATAGAAAGTGTTAAAGATCTAAAACCTTCTGTTTAAACTCTGAGCTCCAACCAGGACCGATCCTAGGAGTGTAATTCTAGAGCAAATAAAATGATACATTTCTTCACTTCTGTTCACTCCAAAGAATCCTGTTAACAGATAATAATTGTAAATAATGCTCTCTGATACATTTCAGACCCCAGTTTTGTAAGAACTGCTCCTTTAAAGTCGGGTACATAAATGACTCGGTTAGCTTTAGGCAGACATGCAACACGAGCGCACACAACCTTTGCAACAAGTTAGCCCAGAGCACACAACAACTGCCAGGCATCGATTTTTCCCTCCGCTTTTCCTTTTCTCTGCTTCAGCCCGGCTCAAACGTCCTCTGGCAGTGGTTGTTTCTCCCCCGAGCATCTCTTTCTCTGCGGAGAGCTGACAATCCACTGATTCAACTGACAGAAAATCGATTGCATCTCATCCAAGTCTGCCCTCTCTCAGTTCATATGTTGACATTTTGACTGCAAAGGGAGGCAAACAGCTTTGTCTAGTTCACACCAAAAAAAGAATAAAGTTCTGTACTTGTTTTCAGAGTTCTCCTGATTAGAAGCAGAAAAACTCTTTACAGACAGGAAGTTGTCTCCTAACTAATGTCCACCTCCCTGAGACAAATGTGACGGATGCATCTGTGACCTGAGAACTCACAGCCTTTAATTAAACACCTCTAATCTCAACTAACTTATAAACCTTTGAACCAACACTTATTTAAACTGACTCCTGGAAACTACAGAGGTGCTACCTGTCGCTGTGGATCGACGAGTGGACGGGTGGACAGATGGACGGGTGGACGGATGGACAGATGGACAGACAGGTGGTTGGACAGACAGATGGACACTCAGCAGTAAACCCTCAGTCTTCGGTCTCGTTGGTTTGGAGGTTTTTGCTCCAGAGGTCAGGTGATGTTTTGTTTAAAGATGGAGGTAGGTCATCTCTGACTCCGCCCCTCTTCCTGATCACCGGTGAAGACCACCGGTCTGAGGACCAGAGGACAGGTTCTGACGGACCGGGCCGCAGGCGCTGCCCTCCTCCCTGAAGGAGTCAGAGCCAGGTCAAAGGTTCAGATCCTCCTGGAATTCATCAGCAGCCTTTTCTTTTCATGCCTGAGCTGTGAGATTATGACTCGGAGCTTTTCAGGCTCTTTTATTTTATTCTTAATGAGAAGCTAATGTGCTGTGAATCACGGTCGAGTCGGCAGCAGGGAATTCATTCTCCTGCTCAGAGCAGCCAGATAAAACTGTTATTCAGTCATTTAAGAGGATTAATTTAAATATAACACCTGAGCATCAGAGTCGTTCACTCAGGTCAACCTGCTCAGCCGTTTTTATTCTACGTTCATTCAATAAACATGCTGCTGCTGTCAGGCGCAGGTCACACGAGTCGTTTCACTGCACCGTCAGCTCGGCGTGACATTCACAGCTCGCCTCGACTCTGTGAACCGGATCCAGACGCCGAGTTAAACGACAGTCTGTTCTCAGCCACTTTTAAACCACACATAAATCCAGCATCTGTGGTAATACCGTCTCTGGTGCCAACACCGGAGCACTGCATGGTCTGACCTTTGGGGTGAATTTGCTTGGACATCCACTGCAGCCGTCTTAAATGTTTTCCAATAATTAAAGACGATTACAGGAGAAAATGTATCCTGTATCCTTTGTAAACTTGAAGGAAAACGTTATCTTGAAGCGATAAAACAAAAAGCCCGACTTCACAGCTGGGTCAGATTTTGTTGTTTCAGTTGTGTTTTTAACTTGTTGATCCAAACAGGAGAGCTGGATGTTTTCTGCAGATAATCGAAGGTTCATTAGTTGAAATAATAGCCACTGTGGATGATGGAAACACATTTTTCTCTGCATATTCATGAGTTTGGGCTTATCAGCACCTGATGGAGCACTAATTGTTCCATATCTGGGCCTCATTTTTCTGCTGACTCAACTCGTCCTCGTTTACTAACACGGCCGCCGCCGCCGCCGTCTCTGCCGTTAACGTCATCATTTGTTTTTCTGCAAACGTGTGTTATTGGTTTTTGGGTCCCCTGAGGAGCGGAGCAGGCAGGTAAGGACAGAGAGGCAGAGAAAGCCTGAGTAAGCTGGCTGCAGCAGCTCTTTGTTATTCACACAGACCCACAGATAAATCACTGCGCTGCATCAGAGGTGAACAGAAAATATTCAGCTCCAGGAACGCCACATTCAATCCTTTTCACGTCACGGTTCTGTGATCAGGTTTCTACATGAAGCTTCTCAGATCTGGTATAAACATCTGTAATTCTGTCATTTCTCTCATTAGATGTCAGAGGAAAACTCTGTGGGTGATATGCATCCCTTCAAGGAATACTAGGCCTTTCCTTTCAATTTGTTGTACCAACGGACCCTCTTTGATGAGTCTAGAAACACAGCAGTTTAATACTTCTCTTTTCTCAATGATTGAAGTTTAATTGTAAAACTTTACAAACACAAATGGTAAAACTGTCTGAGGGTATTTACATCCGAACTTTAGGAGCAACAAAAGTTCATTTTAGTGATTTCTGAAGAAGCCTTTTCAGGAAGTCTGGGAACTCTTGAACAGAACGACGGATGAGTTTTATCCTTCTGATGTTTTCTTTTGCCTTCAGTGCAGCTGTCTGCAGTTTCTGTCTTTTGTCCCAAACTCCTCGTTTGTTTTCGGGTCAACGTCCGTCTTTTCCAGTCAGCTTTGCTCGGCTCTGATCTGGTTCTTCGTTCTCATCATCAGCAAACATCACTGGTGTCCATGCATGCTCATGTTTCCAGTTCTGAGTCAATCCAAGGCTTTTCTGCATGTTTTATCACAGCTCTGCGCCAGATCTGCTCGGGCTTTCCAACATGTTTAACGTGATGTTTAACTCTTCTGGTTTGCAGCTCGTGGTGAAACCTTTGTACAAGTCTTCTTCGCTGGATAATGATGTGCCTTCCTCTTGGAAAGTCTTCTTCCAAGTGGTTTATCTTTAGAGAGGGGTTCTGTGATCATCCACCACTGCCACCCCAGTGGACGTCCGGTCCTTTTTATGCTTCAAAGCTCAGTTTCTCATAGAAATCTCCTCTCCACGTCCTCCTGCAAGCTGTAAAGGTTTCTGTTTTTCTGACATTTAAAGCTCCTCACACATTCATTATTTACAGCATCAGCTGCAAAAATGCAAATAACTGATAAAGAAATACCAACAAACCCGTCCAGAGAGTCCAGAAAACAACTTAAGTCCAATAACATTCAAGTCCTTGGAACAAAGAGCTTCTCTTCATAAATCTTTCAATCCTGAAACTTGCTCTAACATGATTCTGCACTTTAAGCTCAGATTCAGCCACAGACAGTAATTTGTCATTTAGTTTCTAAACTTTTTATAGTTTTATGTTGGCTGATAAACCATGAATCAAAGAGCTGAAATGCAGAATGAAAGTAATGAATGCCTATCACCCGCCACCTTTCAGAGTAAGATCCTGAATAACGTCAGCTGTGATCTCACTCCATGTAATGAGCTCTTAGAGTCTCTGCTGGGCATGAGGCTCAGCTACTACCACAGAATTTCAGCTCAGTCTCCACAAACCTCACTCAGTTGTATCCATTAGCTGCAGCAGCCATCTTGAACTGGGTTTCAAGTTAATCACTCGAACATCCAATGGTTTGTTTTTGAGTTCTCCCCCATGTGCACGCACCCTGCATGAACGTATGATCTGAGACATTACACATCGGGAACGGGTCAGTATGAGATTCTGGTGGTTGTTTAACTTGGAGCATTAAATACCACAGTTTGACCCAATTCAGACAAGAATTTTAACAAGCATCACATTTTTTTTAACAAAAATGTAATTACTTTTACTGCCTCTGCCTAAAAACCATCATATATTGTTTAAGAATGATTCTATAGCAGCAACAATATAAAACTAAAGAAATTATTTATATTTATACTGGAACATGTTTTGGTCCTGAGTGATGGGAGGCGGATCGACGGATCGATGTCTCGTCTGCAGAGATGAGGGCGTTGAGTCGATTTACGGGTCCATCGGCGTTCCAACCCTCACCTTTGGAGGTTTGGATCAGGACGGAAGGAACAACATTTAGTCTGTATCTAGTCACTGAAAGCAGCTCTGTATCAACATGTTTAGATGGTTCCTGGCTCTGCTTCATTTGGACTGAGCTCCCAGGAATCCCTTGCTGGGCTCTCATTAGAGCGTCCTGATGAGTTTCACAGCCAGCCAGGGTCTGTGATGATTGCCCTTAATGATATTAAGTTTACCTCAGAGATATTAAATCTGGCTTTGGGAGGCTGGCAGGGATTTCAGACACGCACGGTTCAGAGGTGGCTGCACGTCCAGATGAAATGAGCGTCACAGCTGCTGCCTCTGAAGGGCAGAGCCAGTTCAATTTACTCTGTTTGGCTCTGCAGCTCGGCAGCTCGGAGCGAGGGCTGCTGGAGTCCTGGCTGCAACATTTCATCTTTAAATAACAGCACAGGGCAGGACTCCTGCTCGAACATCTTTCTACATCTGTAATGACTTTTAATGTGTGGATCCATGTGAGATATAAAAATACTTCCTAACATTATAGGTTGGACCCGTCTCTTCTGATAAGCTGCTTTTCATCGAAACATTACCATTTAGACTGTCTTCATTTAAGGTTTTAATCCACTAGACACATGCCGATGACCAACTTTAAGTTAAATCACAGCATTAAAAAGTGCTTTTCTACAGTTTAACTAACAGAGACGGGCGATTTTCATTTCTCCTCTCTGTTCCTGGACTGTTGCTCCGAGTCGTCATTCAGTCCAAGAAACAGACTGTTTGCTGCTGTGCATTCTGGGTAAACATCTGTCCTCTGGTCTGGTTCTTCTGGTTCCTTCGGATGAACCTAAGTCAAGCTGCCATGTTGGTTTTAGAGAGAAGAGGCTTTAACCTTTGACCTGCTAACTGAGGCCTGTAGAGTCTGAGATGGAGTTCACTGCACGGTCTGACCTTCAGGGTGAATGTGTCCTAAATGTCTCCTCTTGTGAACAATTTTTTTCTCTGTAGATCGATGGAGTCCAGATGACCTTTGACCCTTCCCAGGTTGATGGGCAGCAGCAGCTGCTCCTCTGAGGTCATTGCTGATGTCTTTCCGCCCTGGCGTTGTGTGAACACACACCTGGATGACTCTCACTGACGAACTCTGAGGTTTTTCAGCTTTAGCTGCAGGTTGGATCCTGTTTGTGACTGAAGCTGATTTCTTATCTCCTGAATCACTTCCTGCTGTTGGAACTGAAAGGGAACTTTCTTTATCCATAACTTTGCTTTTGGAGTTATTTAGGATGTTTGTTCTAAAATAAAAACCTGCTGCTTCTTTCTCTTTATCTCTTTTCTTCTGAAAGTAAAAACTAAAGCGGGATGGAGACTTCTCCAACGCCGTGCTCTTAAATGGACTCCATGCTCCAAACAAGGCAAATCTTCATCAATTACCACAGTAATTAGGAGATGAATACATAATGAAAACATCCATTAGTTTCATTCAAACCACTGCCAGCTTCACATCTAATTGGGTTGTAAATTAATTATGAGACTCGCTTGTTTACTTGTTTGCTTCCTGCAGAACAAGATCTAGCTTCTCTTGGATCTTTGTTTTCAAAGAGCCTCATGTGATCCGGCAGTGAGCGTTTGCTTCTTACAGTTAAAGCCTTTAACAATGGTCAGTGCTTTCTGTGCTTCAGCCTGATTTAATGATGTGGTGTTTTCCTCTGAGTGCTGCGGCCTCCATCACTACGCCACAGATGGCTCACCTCATCAGTATTCGCCGCTGATCCTAGGACAGCGGTGTCTCTGAAGGCGCGTGTCAGACAGGAACGCTGACCTCAGCCGCCCCGCTCCCAACAGCATACTTTAACGCCTCGCCGCGCTCGTGTCCTTGAGGCTGAGCGTTCAAAACACTCATTCTCCACTTGACTCCTGTCAGCTCAGAAACACACGACTGATCCCGGCTCATCGTCCTGCATCGCTGCCACATCATGGGAACATTCAGAAAGAATTCTGCCTGCACTGAAAACTGAAGTCAACCCAGAATCTGCTTCTGGAGGAGGATTTAAAGCTATTTTTGAAAGAAACATGTGAAAGTCAAGGGTTCCACAGAGGGTTGCCAGATCAATGGAAAACCCCAAACTGGGTAAAAAAAAACATAACACACAAAATTATCAATGTTTAAAGTTAGAATAAAAACTTTAAATTACATAAAACTTGATAATTCCAATTGAACAATTGCTTTAAAGCAATTCTATAATCATATTTATTGTTTTAGCAAACACGTGAGGAGTTGCATTAGGAACATTTATATACTCATATTAGGAACACCCAAAAAGGGGCGGAGCATTTTATTCTCCCAAAAAGGGGTGGAGCATTTGACTCTCCCAAAAAGGGGCGGAGCATTTTATTCTCCCAAAAAAGAGGCGGAGCATTGCACAGAGTGCAGTAATCAGATGTGTTGCCCCACTCCAATACAAAATCACTTCCTGTTGCACTGCAACATGGTTTATGTTTTTGCTATTTATTTAGTGTTTTTGTTAAATGGGCCCTTTCGTGTGCCTTCAGTCAGTTCCTTCCTGCCACGCCCATCTTCACCTGGTTGGCCACCTGTCTCCAACCTCCTCATTAGCTCCAGTCCAAAGAAATGGGTCAGTCTCCACTTCTCTGCAGTGGATCATCGTCATAAACTCACACTATGTCCAGTTCTCCACTTGGCCTCCTAGTATTTCTCGGTTTGGTGCCACGACAGCCGTTGTTTTTCTTTATGAAACAGAAATCTGATCCTCATGTTGGTCTGGATTCCTGGGTCGGACTCTTCAGAACCTGACAGTTTTGTTGTAAGGTAATATAATTTGATGTTTAATCAATGACTCCTTCATTTGTCTTTATGTGAAATAATTAAAGACATATTTAAATAAATGGCATACTTCCTGCCTCTCCATGCCATCCAGTTTCCTGAATGAATAATGGTTTGTTTTGTTAAACTGCACATTCACACAGAAAGCGTTCAGCTCCTTAAAACTCATGAACTAATGCTGATGGTTTGTGAACATGAGCTGCCCTTTAGGCATCATTGGCTGTCCTCTCAGTGCCTGGTACATCCAGGCCCGAGTCAGCGCCGAGTCCGGGGACAGAAGGTAAAAATCTGCTCTCTAAACCACCAGCTGGAAGAGGCTGAAAGCCGATCTGGATACTTTAGGCTGAATGCTGACGGCCTCAAAGTTTTCCTTTAAATCAACTGAAATGCAAATTTAACTACAACAAACAGGAAAGCTTTTATAAAAATTAATTCTTAAACGACCCCCCCAACGTTTCCCACGTTGTTGTCATTTGTAATCATCAAAATTAAACGAAATAAACATTTGAAATATATGAGTTTGTATGTAATGTATGAATATAATATACAAGTTTCACTTTTTAAATGGAATTACTGAAATCAATCTACTTTTTCATGATATTCTAATTTTATGACCAGCACCTGTATAAGTTATTTTCTACTTATGGAAACTTCCAGGTGGACAACCTGTTTCCTTTGTGAGAAATCT
Source organism: Kryptolebias marmoratus (assembly GCF_001649575.2). NCBI lineage: Eukaryota > Metazoa > Chordata > Actinopteri > Cyprinodontiformes > Rivulidae > Kryptolebias > Kryptolebias marmoratus. The sequence goes on along the minus strand of NC_051448.1, from coordinate 635,843 downwards.
GTGAAATCAACCTTTAAATCTGTCCTTAATCTTTGCAGACTCAGAGCATTTAGTCACAGATGAACTCTGAACATTTCATCAACAACCTCAGACAAGCTTAACAGTTTGCATTTATTGTTCCTTTTTTTTTTTGCTCCAAAGAAGTGAAAGTTCAACAGTGGCACAATTATGATTCACTGTAGATAACAGCATGAGCTAAGTGCCTGAAATGTTAATGGAATATAGATGTAGTCCCCTCCATAATTTTTACATAATGAGAGGAACGCAGCTCTTCCCCTGAGAGAACAAACGAACAAAGCTGCAGGCGAATAAATCAGACCATCAGCTCAGCCTTCAAACACCACCTGACCGCAGAAAGAACAGATCGGGGCGGTTCTGGCCCGGCTCAGACTCCTTCATGGACGCACTGATGGCTCGCTGTCTGCTTTGAAATGTCAGACCGCCACGTGAAGAGGTCCAAAGGTTTAAAAGCTGAGTAAAACAAGAGGAAAATGAACTGAAGGAAGGCCTCAAGACTGATTGGATGGCAACAAAATGAAGGCGAGAAGGAGAGAAGGACTAATTCATCCCTCCATCATTCAAACATGACTGCTGCTGACAGCAGCAGCCTGATCCTGAACACCACAAGGACCAGCAAGTCTGTGGATTTCCACCCACAGTCCAAACCCATCCCAGCAGAGGCAGTGGAGACGGTTCTGATCACAGAGGTCCTGTTCTGGGCCGACAGCATGAGCCTCAGAAACTTCTGTTTGAGCTGTCAGTCCTGATTTTGATGCACTCACACCAATAAGTCAAGAGTCAACACTTACTGTAACACTCAGATGTAGCTGGTTTAGACGCTGTGCAGACTTCTTGTGAGAGAACCTCTGGCATCTTTTACCTCAGACAGCGTGGCACAGGTTACTGAGCTGCACAGTGTGACCTGTGGACAAGTCCTTCCTGATTTTTACATCATTTCCTCTACGATCCATCCACTCGCCCAGCTGAGCCTCTGATTCCTTCCTTCTGATGATCGGTTAACCAACCATCCTGATCCAATCAGAACGAGTCATGACTTCCTGTTTTCAGCCAATGGGTAAAGGAGTTTATGTGATTCGACCTCAGCTTACGGTTTCTGAGAAGTGCTGACACTGCGTACCGGTGAGTACTGGTCCACTTCCAGCCCTGAAATAGGTTAATAAACATCATCATCCACTGAAGACGACACACAGGAACCAAACTACCGAGTCCATCAGTGACTGAGACATTCGTCCTCAGGTACGCTCGTGTGCACAAACATTTCAGACTGTATTCTGTGTAGATACTCGTGTTTTACTACGATTAGTATACTCCCTTTACACTCGTAGTACTTTGATTTTCTGTGCCTTTACACAGAAACGATGGCAGTGAGGTTTGTCCTGATTCTTTCCTTAAATCCAACTTCTGTTCACCCTGTTTGAATTTCAGCTCTGAGTTTGTGGAAACATCACAACCTGACATTAAATCCTGCAGGTAGAACAACGAGGACAAGTCTTCAGAATTATGTTTCAAAGACAAAAACAGAAGCACAGTATGACCTGAGACAACAAAACGAGCGAGCAGGAAGGATTTTTCCTCTTGAAACGGTTTATTTCTTTAGTTTTACCTGCTGGAACTTTCTAGCCCATTTTCAGTTAAATATAAAGTTTAAATGACATTCTAACAGCAGTTAAATGCCAGCTCGCTCCTGAACACAGAGTAAACACAGAAGTTGTTTTTTATTCATCACAGAACATCGACTCTTTCAGTTTCTGTTCTTCTGTTAGAGACAAAAGACCTACAGCAGCCCAGAATATTCTGCCTTGTGAGTAACTCCAGAGAATAATGGGTTCAGGGTGTTTTTCATTCCCATAAACTTAGAAGGTCCAGTTTGACTGGACTCCTTCTCCAGGAGAAGGAGAGAAATGACCTGCCTGAGTGGGAGGGAGGCTCAGCGGGAAAGGTGAAGGGGTAAAATATCACCTGTACCTTTTTGTTTTTAACACATTTCCATTTGGAAGGACCCCCACAGCTTTGACACTTAGCTCTACCTTTCACAGGAAGCAGGTCGGACAAAAGCAGCGCCCGGCTGGCCTATGACTCAAGGAGCGACTAAAGTTACCGGGAGACGTTTGAATAAATGGCAGGAAGGAAAACCGGTGGGAAGTGCTATTGATTGCTGTGGTTCAGAACTGACCGAGGCAACAAGTCTAAAGGACAAACAGTTTGCACCTGAAGCCAAACACAAAGGCATCTCTTTAGGAGCCAACAGGTGAGATGAAAATGTTTTTGACAGAGAAATGGTGTCTGTGGGGGAGAGAGCCACAGAAGTAAACAGAAACAAAGCCAGTCAGTGTGTGAGGGAGAATTATAAAGTCAAAATAATTCAAAAAAGGATGAGGAGAAACAGTGCTGTTGGAACGGCGCAGAGGCAAACCGCAGCTTATCAGAAGGCCACAAAAGGACGAGGCAACAAAGGCACCAACTGTTCAGAGTGACGGCTGTGCGGCGCGTTTACCTGGGAGGCCTGCCAGAGCTGATCCGCCACCGAGCCGATCTCTGAGATGATGTGACGGATCAGAAAGGACTTTGATATTCTGCTGCTCCCTAGTGCAATCAGGTACTGCGTCAGCCTCTCTGCAGCCTGCAACCGAGAGATGAAAACAGTTCAGCAGAACTAAACCGGGTTCCTGGACCAGGACAGAGGCAGAGTTCATTGAACTGTTCGAGCAGAAAAAGCAGAAGCTAAAGCTAAAATGTTCATTTCATTACAGAGGGACAAGAAGAAGCTTCTAAAATCAACAAAGAAATTCAGTCAGAGGCTAAAAGGCAGCTTCGGTTCTGTAATCATCTCACAGACATTTCATTAGGGCCTTAAGAAATTAGAGGCAGAATGCATCTCAGTGAAACAGTCACAAATTCAATAAAATCTAATATTCAGCTTAGAGGAGAGCAGTTAGACAGAAACATCTTATTTAACCTTGCAACACTGAAACGGGTTAAAGCTGATCACAGAGGCGTGTCTGGATGTTCTCTTCAACGAACGTTGGGAGAAAAAGGAAAATTAAGAAGCTGAAATTCAATTTGCTTGGTAATGCCTCAGCTGCTGATTACCCCCGAGCCCGCCTGAAACAAGGACATCACGTCAAACTGTCTGTGATCGTTATTATATGAACAGAATCCTTTCAAAGAGAGGCGAGTCTGCCACAAACACATTTACGTCCTCCTTCATAAACTGCAGAAAATAAAAACTGCAGTTTGTTAAACCAAACCTGACAAATTCTCTGATAACGTTTCAACTCTGCAGGGCTGAGTCCTTTCTCTGCTTTTTGGGGAAAATTAAACAATTTTCCACTTTGAATTCCTGGTTTTATGATCTAACCACATTTTCCTCTAATAAGTTTCATTATAAGTTGGAAATTGAATGAAATTTGACAGATTTTACTAAAAAACAGCAGAAAGTGTTTCAGTTCAAAAAAACATTTTAGCTGTAAAAACTTTCCAATCTTCATCCATCCATCCATCCATCCTCTTCCTCTTATCCGGGGTCGGGTCGCGGGGGCAGCAGCCTAAGCAGGGAGACTCAGACTTCCCTCTCCCCAGCCACTTGGGCCAGCTCCTCCGGGGGAATCCCAAGGCGTTCCCAGGCCAGCCGAGAAACATAGTCCCTCCAGCGTGTCCTGGGTCTTCCTCTGGGCCTCCTCCCGGTGGGAC
>NC_051448.1:626294-630629 GCF_001649575.2 Kryptolebias marmoratus | reverse complement strand
GAGGAGGTCTTCGAAGTATTCGGCCCACTGACCCACAACGTCCTGAGTCGAGGTCAGAAGCACACCACCCTCACTATAAACAGTGTTGGTGCTGCACTGCTTTCCCCTCCTGAGACGCCGTATGGTGGACCAGAATCGCCTCGAAGCTGTTTTTGTCTTCCAATCTTTTAGAAAAATAAAGTTTTTTATGGTTTTATGAGTAAAGAAAGTCTTTTTGTAAAATAAACTGCTTCACACATGAACTTTATAATCTCTCTAATTAACAACAATTAAACAGTGTAAAGTCATTATATTGGATTGTAGTTTTTCTAATATCTGCTGTTTTGTTGATAAAAACTGTTTTTTGACCACAGCTCCAGAGCTGCCCTGCAGCTTTCCAACCAGGAAGAGTTTGGAAGAATTATTATGGTTTTAAAAATACATCATGACTGATATTTAACACTCCTGGGTTTTCCAGGTTGAAGCCGAGCGTGGTCTGTCTGAGCTCCAAACTCATCCCAGAGAGCGACAGGCTGCACTTTCAGGAAAAATGAACACAGCAATGGTCGGCGTACCTCAGCACCTTTTTTGGGCCGCGTTGGATCCAATATACAAGAAGCAATAAAAGTTCCTGAAGTAGACAAAAGGAGGACACGGTTCAGGCGAGGCGGCTGCAGAGCGATATGAGGCCAGCTCTCTGAAAGGTTATTGCATGAAATATGTCTGCAGCTGACCGCGGAGGGAGAGTGACATTTGTCTGCTTCCACTTGGGATCCAGGATTTTAAATTGCCTCGTCTGGACTCTTCATCTTGTCCAATCTGTTTCCTGGAAGAACATAACGACTCCTCCAGGTGTGTTGAAGAAACGGAGGGGAGGAGAAGGTGGTGGGACCTCTGCTTCTTGTGGTATTACTCCTAACGATGGAGCATGCTCACACGTAGAGCTCTTCCCTGACACTTCGAGGAGTTTCAGCTTTTTCCAGTGTCAGTCACTGACGGAGCAGACTGAGGTGGAAAAACAAAGCAGTGACAGAAATAAAATATCAGAGCATTTTCTTTTTAAATTACTGTTATTTCTGCAGCCATGTCTCAGTTAGCTTTAGCTCAGCGAGTTTCTCCTGATTTAATGCCAAGTCAGCATTTTCTGTAGGTGTTTTACAATCGTAACTACTTCTGCACAAGTGTTTTAGACTCAGTTTTTAGTCTGTGTTTCTGCCTGACATCCAGTGACTCACTGAATGAGGAACATTTGAGCCGGTTGTTTGTTATTTTCAGGTCTCACAGACACCTGAGCCCGGAGGAACAGGACCTCAGACTGAAAACGATACGTACTCATCGTATACGGCAGCAGGCCTTCAGGAATAAATTAAACAGAATTTGAATCTTTAGAATAACTATTTAAACCAATTTTTCTTCAGTTGCAGCATCTTTGCTTGTGGAACCATGAACTGAGGAAAAAGAAAGGTTTTTGACATCCTTTTAGGTTGTGCACCCAGAGCGATGTTTTGCTGCAGAAGCCTTATCTTTAGGTGTTAAACCTCCTGCACTTCTGCAGAACCTCATTTCCACAAGCTGTGATTCATTCAGACCATAACAGTCACTGGGTTTCCTCTTCCTTTGTGGGGAAAAATGGCACGTCACATAAAGAAGATTAAAGCAGAGCAGCTGTGTGAACACACAACCTCTGCTCAGCACCTTCGTGGATTACTTTAACTTAATAATTTACCAGAACTAAAGCCGTTCCTCCGTCTGATGAGGCGAGATGGAGAGCAAACAAAGTTTGTGGCTGATGGTTTCCACGACAAACGACAGCAGGTTTGTTTCAGACAAACACTAAACAAAGAGTTCTTCAGAAAAAGGTTATATTTCAACCGAACCGGAGGGTTTCAGTTTTAAACTTTAAGTTTAACATGTCAAACAGGTTTTTAGTTCAGATTTAGTTTCTTCTGAGGCGCAGAAAGTTGAGATTTTAAAAAGTCTTAAAGAACATTTTAGATGTTTGTTGTGTTGCAGAAACGGATGACCTCCCAAAGAGCGATCATGTTTTCGATAAGGTCTGTTTGTTTTAACACACACAGGGATTTTAATAAAACTCAGAAATTACTGCATGTTGGAGGAAACCCAATTCAAGATGGCCGTAAGAGGCAAAACACAAGAACGGCTCGGACTCAGATGAAGAACCAGTGAGGTGATAGTAGCTGAGAGTCATCCTGAACACAAACGGTGAGAGCTAACAGATCATGAGATCCTGCAGAACCTCGTTTACATGTTTGACCAAAACAACGAGAACTCCGACCCATCAGACGATGATCCTGATGTAAATAAAACCTCAGAGACGTTTCCTGCAGTGCATGCTGGGAAAGCATCTCAGACAACCTTATCCCATTACAACATTCAATTGTTTTTGAACAGCGTGTTTAATAAATCAGCCTGGTGTCACATCGTTTCCAATCCGTGTCCGTGTGGCGATTCTCCTCTGCTGGCAGCCTGATGCTTCCAGGAGCGGCGCTCAGCATCATAATTACCCCCGGCCTTCATCTCTGACCCTCCTCATCATCTCTGAAATGTCTTAAACAATCAGGCTGAGTGGCAGAGCCATCGAGAGCTTGCTCAGGAGTTCACCCCAGGGTTCTCTGAAAGTTAGCTGAGAAACTTACTGAGGTGGATTTAAGGAAAGGTTATCAGCTGCTGAGTGTGAGGAAGAGCAGAAACCTGCAGGAACCTCAGACCCAACAAAACCAACAGTTCGGTCTCAGTTTCTGTCACTAAAGGCAGCTGAACTGTTTAAAGCTTGAAGTGATTATTATTAAATGATGAGGAGTGTTTTATTGTTACACTCAGCAGATTCTTTGTTTAAACTGAAGAGTAAAAAGTGCTGATTTTAGTGGCCTTTCCTTTTAAAGCAGTCTCCTCCTCACAAGATGAAAAAGACAAAATGACCAATTTCTCTGCGTAAAGCAGAACAGAAAAGGTTTTTGCATTTTGAGCATCAGCTGAGCTCAGCGATCCACAGAGGAGTGATCCGATTTTCCTCAGAAACGCAGAAAAAGAAACAATGAGTCCATCAGGACGATGTGATGAAGCCGACTGCTGAATATCAAGCTGTGATCCAGAGACCTATAAATATTGTGACACCTGTATCTGAGGTAAGGCCCAACAAGAACTGAATGATGTGTCTGCAAACAAAGAGCTGCTGAGTCACACCTGTTTGACAGACTGATATTCAAGGTTTCTGAAACCTTTCAGTCCTTCACTCATACGAGATCTGAGGCTGAAACCTTAAACTCAACAAGGAAATTCTTCAAACAAAGTTTGTTGTTACTTTAAGCAGAAAGGGGCGGGGTTTAAAACGTTAAAAAGAGTAAAAGAAGCTGGACAGACTTTGGCTACAGGACAAGGATAAATGTAATTTATATGCAATTAATTGATGAAGACTACAATCCTTTCCAGCAGAAGTATAAAACTGGGATGCTTTAGAAGACGGCAGATTTTGCAGCTGGTGGTTGTTTAAGTTGTGTTTGTTTGAACCCTAACACCTGAATCCAAGTGGCTGAAATGAACCTCCTGCATCTGGAGGCCGCCTCAGCCGGACAGATACGGAGAGGAGCTCAGAGTAGAGGATGCCTCCTGGACCCGGGGCAGATCCAGAACTTCCTGATCCTTCTAGATCCTCTTTGGTCTGGAGACACCTTAGGATCCTCCAGGAGGATCTGGAGAGTTGCTGAGCTACGTGGGAACCGTTCCCTCGTGAACCCAAGGATCCGGATCAGGATCATCAAAGTAACAAAAATGAAAAAAAAAATAAAGTTGATGTGAAACCTAACAAACTCTCCCGGCTCTGACTGAAATCAAGCTCCTGATTATTATTAACTTTAAGGATCAGAAAGTTGAACTAAAATCTGTTTCTTTATTTCAAACTTTAAATAATAAGAAACTGTTTCTAGTGACAAACAGTTTTTCCTTTTCCTCAGTTCTCCATTAATGGGACTCCAATTATTTTAATTGACTGCAATAATTCTGCCTGTGTGAAAGTATTAAACTGTCTGAGAGACAAATCGGGGTTGTGTTAATAGCAGTCCTCATTAAATTTAATTTATTTTACACCCTTCTCTCACTGCTATTATCAGCCCAATAATGAGCTGCTGCAGAAAACCCCTCACTATCTTCACCGTTTTAATGCTGACAAACGGAGGCAGAACCTTCCGCTCAGATGGGATAACTGCATCTCCGTCAGCTCATCTTTCCTTTCTGAGCCGTGTCTGTCAGCTCATCTTTCCTTTCTGAGCCGTGTCTGTCAGCTCATCTTTCCTTTCTGAGCCGTGTCTGTCAGCTCATCTTTCCTTTCTGAGCCGTGTC
>NC_051448.1:612593-624317 GCF_001649575.2 Kryptolebias marmoratus | reverse complement strand
CCTTTCTGAGCCGTGTCTGTCAGCTCATCCTCCCTTTCTGAGCCGTGTCTGTCAGCTCATCTTTCCTTTCTGAGCCGTGTCCGTCAGCTCGGAAAGAAACGGGAATAACATAAACTGGAGACAGAATGCTGTTTTCTGTTCGGAAAATAATATTTCATCGCTGTGAAAATAAGACTTCAGTATTTCCCTGAATGTGGAAGAAGATTCAGTCCTCCACAAAACAGAACTTTTAATGAGACAGGCAGAAACTCAGAGTAAAAAGTAAGTCTCAGACAAACGATCAGTCGGATCAGAACTTCTTGACCCGTGTGCAGCAGCAGGTTCTGATGGTTCTACAGGGTTTATGGAGGAGATATGAAGAGCTAAAAAGAGCCTTCACTTCCTGTTTGGCTGTGTGACCTCTGACCTCTGGGGGGATTTCAGAGAAAACCAGGAGGATTGTTTTGTAATTAAGTTACTCCACCTAAAAACTTTAAAGAAGATTATAAACCAGCATGGGGCAGGACATGATTTGGACAAAATTTGCTGCACTTTAAGTTAATTATGTCTGAATTTCATCATAATTTCACTTCATTTGTCACCAAACCTCAGAAACTGACTCTCATTTTCCTCACTGACCCAGCGAGCGGTACAGCTGCAGTCTGAGCTGCCAAGTTTGGAAAATCTGCACGGTTGTAAAACTGTATTCTAGGCCGTCCGCCGAGAACAGAGACCTTCCAGCCCTGGACAGATGGCCTCTGTCTCCTGCAAGGGTCTAAACAGCTCTGGACCTCTTCAGACGGGTTCAGCACGACTCTGAGACCATCTGAGATCAAAGTTAATGCACACATGAGAGGGATGAGACACCACAGCCCAGTCTGTGGACAGCCGTTTGAGCAGCATCTCATGGTTTAAAGGAGTTTATTCTCCCAGTTTGCATCAGTTTTCTGAGTTGGATGTTCTGGATAGGAAGGTGATCTGTAAAAGTTCCCTGTTAGTCTGAAAGTGAAAAGTAAACTTCTGAGACTGACGCTGAAACATGATCTGGTTAAAGAACATCTGATCAGTCTCAGCCCGTGTCGTGCTTCTGGCTGTGGAGACGTTTCCTGGCGCAGGTGGCCACCATAGCGGTGCTCATAATGAAATACTTGATGCGTGCAAACATGGCTCCCTGGTACTCACCCCGCTGGGCTGTTTGCTGTGAAGCAGCACCTCAGTCAACTGCTTCAGCAGCTCTTCCACACGTCTCATGAACTCCACAGATGGCCACCTCGGCGAGCAGAGGAGTTCCAGGGCTCGGGCCGCCACCTGGCAGGCCCGCAGCACCAGGTCGGGGGGGAAGCCCGGCGCGGGGGGGTTCCCGCAGGACGCCGCCACGCAGCGGAGGAGGTGGCACACGGTGTCGGCCAACACCGAGCCCGAGAGCCCATCGGGGCTGAAGAGCCGAGCCTCAACGCCGACACGGTGCAGGGCGCACAGCGAGAGCAGGAAGTGCACGTGGGGCCGCAGCGCCGCCCCCCCAGGGCTCCTGGGAGGATCCTGCAGCAGGAGGTCAGGAGTTTCTGAGTCACAGGACATGAGACTTCCTGGACCAAACAGATCCTGAGACAGGTCGTCCATGTTGTCCTCTGAAAGATTGAAACACAGAAATGTTTAAATTCATCTAAAGCAGATCTGCATCCGTGTTATCAGGAAGTTAACTCAGGTTCAGAAGAAGCTTTTAAACCCACATCTTTATATTCCTGACACATGAAGACTCTCTGAAACGCAGGAATGCATGTCACCCGCCGCCTCTCACACCAGAGTTTTCAACAGACAAAGATGAAATATCTCCTGAAAGGAACGTCCTCGTCTTTGTCCTCGGAGTGCTCCTGAGGGATCTGTTCAGCAAAGACAAACTGGACCTGCTTCGGACCCGGACACTGGTGGCTGAAGACATTATCACCCTATCTTGATGTAACCTCCACCCCCTCCACCCCCCTCCCACTGTAAGTCAGTGGACAGAGAAAAGTGAGGGTTTATACTATGGAGGAAATAACAGCAAAGCTAAAACTAACTATGGATTTCTTGAAGAAAAGGAGGAACCCACTGATAAAAACCTGGGACTGACATTATAACGTGTGAACTTTTGTGTTGTATTAAATTTACTTTAAGTATGTAAGCAAATGTTGTATGAGGAAAATGTTCCTCTGAACTGTAGAGAAAAGATTTATTGGGATTAGATTAGGAAATAATTAGGATTATTAGGATTAGATTAGGATACGATTAGTATTAGATTAGTATTATTAGGATATAATTAGGATGATTAGGATTATTAGGATATGATTAGGATTATTAGGATTATTAGGATATAATTAGGATTAGATTAGGATTAGATTAGGATGATTAGGCATTCAGCTCTGTTTTTACTGACGTTCCTGTTGAATTGTTTGATTTGGAGGTAACAGAACAGTGTTTGTAGCTGGATGTGCTAAATGTTAAACATGGAACAAGAATAAAATAATCTGTTAAAAATAATAATCTGGACGATGAAATATTTTGCTAACACACACACAGAGGTAAAAACATGATCTGCCTGTTGGCGGCGGGAGTCGAGCGCAGAAAGCAGCAGGTAAAGTCCTGTCCTCCTCCTCCTCACTCAGGTGTTTTAACACCTGGAGGCTTTTAGAAACGCAGCAGTCTGCTAAAGGAAGCGTGGGGTTCAGTTTCTTCCTCGGGGGTCCTGATGTTGAACTCTGACCCCAACAGATGCAGGAGGAGGGACTCTTTTCATGCAGCAGTTTCTGTGAATGCTGCTTTCAGGCCACCTGTCCAAACGAAGCTCCTAACGTCAGAAAACCACAGCTGGTGATCACACGTCTTAATAATCAACTAATTAGCCCATAAAATACTTCACAACGCTCCATCATCTCCAACATCCTCCCTGGGATCGGAACGCCAACCCGGACGGTTCTAATCGTATCTGGTGTCTCATGAAACAAATTCCACGTGTCTGACTCGGCTCCGTTACACCACCGTTCTGCAAATTGAAATGACTCTTTTTACATGCAAAATCATAAACATCAAACCTCCAGAGAAACACTTCCCACACCGAGGGAAAATTGTGCTAAATTACACTTTCACATTTCCTCTGTGTGATTTTCTCTGCAAGAAAATGGTTGTTGCTATGGTGCTGCAGAACCGCTGAAGGAATATAAAGAACCAGAGAGAGGCCGGGTCCAGTCAGAGCGCAGACGCAGCCATTTTCATACCAATATGCCTTTCAATTCCACTGCAGATTACCTCTCAGAGGCACGAACACAAAAGGTAAAGAAATATTTCTCTCATTTTAAAGGGCCACTAGGAAGCTCTGATGTTCCTAAAGTCTCTAAAAACAAATGTTTGGCCTGGAAATCAAACTTGCAGAGGTTGAAAATCATTATTCTGAGGAAGAATGGAGCCGATTTTCCACTTTTACCCTGAAGACGTCTCCCTGAAGCCTCAGAGCTTTTAGATTCAGGAGGAAAACTGTTTTATAGCAACATTATTTATAACGCTGTGGTTATTTATAGAATGTTTCAAAATAAAAGCCCTTTCCTTCACCTGTTTCAAAGAGTTACACATCAGGCTGTAAAAGTATTCACCCCCCTGGGTTACCATAAAACAGAGTCAAATATCTGAAGACAAATCTAACAATTGGAGACAAATTTCAGGAACTTTTTTGTTTAAAATCTTTATCTGTGATCCTTGAAACAGAAACCATCTTAAAAATCTGAACCATCACAACCGACGAGCCAAGATGGCCGCTACAGCAAATCAACCTTAGAAAACTGCTATGCTAATGTTAGCTTTAGCATACTTGCTGCTTTCAGCTGAGCTGAGCTTTGGTGTGGTGGTAACAGAGTGATGACGAGTCCAACTATCAAACGGTCATTTCTCATGATGACGAGTTTAACCCTCAGGTGTGAAGGCGGCGGGTGATAAGCATTCCTTTGAGTGATGCTGAACTCCAAACCAACCCGTTCAGGACACTGAGCTGCTTGGCCTCTTCCAGCAGGATCCTGTAAACACGAGCGATCATGTCTGCAGAATCTCTGGACCCACCTGAGCTCTCCTCCCTCTCAGTAAAGCCATCAGTAAAGATAAACTCTGTATTTTTATCAACTGTTTGTGTTTTAGCAGAAAACAGCCACTTTGCTGCTCGCAGAATTAATCAAACTCTGACATTTCAAGGTTGGACCCGGAGCAGAGCTCGTCCCTCGTTAAAGGCCCGATATCTTCACAGACTAAGCCCCACCTGCCGCCTCCGAGGCGCTCTTTGTGTTTGACGTCACCCTGGTGACGAGCAGCTCCTGTCGCAGCCTCAGCACCTCCTGCTGCAGCTCCCGGGCTTCCTGCCGCCACCCCTCGTCCCGCCTCCTCAGTCTACGGGCCAAAGCCTCGCCGTAGCCTCGGCCGCTCGCGCCGGGGGGCTTGCTTTTTATTACAGCCACCGCCACGGCAACTCTGGCTTTCACGAGGAGCCAGCTGGCCTGGCCCGCCCCTGGAAGGATGAAAGGAAGGGCAGAGATGAGAAAACTTCAGGCAGATACAGTCCTCCTTCCTGTAAGCCCGAACACTTCTACTCTTTCTCCGTTTCAGTCCCTGTTCCACTCTGACCTCTGACCTCATTCAGACAGAAAGACTCCTAAACTACAGGCATGAACCAGACAGAACAGACAGCTGAGCAAAGAACTACAGGAAAACTAAATTAGGATTTTGTTGTTTTAATTGGTTGACTGATCAGTAAATCGACCTCAACACGGAACCATTTTTAATTGTATCTTTAGGCATTTTGGTGAAACATTAAATCACAGCCGATTATTCAACTAATATTTAGTAGTTTTAGGAGATCAGTCACGTCTGAGTAAATGAAGGTAAATTTAGTTTTTAGCCCAGCTGAGCACAGGTCCAGGATGCTGAGGACTTCTTCCTGATCTACACCAGCTTCCTGTCTCAGGTCCAAAACTCGTCATTTAAAACTTACTTTCACTCCCTGGCCTCAGACTGAAAGCTTCTCCTGGAGGTTTACGTGTTTTTATTCTCGGTCTCAGCAGCACCGAGCACAGAACCAGAACCCCCCCACACACACACACACCTGGATCTGTGGCCACAGGTGAATGCCTATCACCCGCCTTCCATCCCTCAGAGCTCAGGGTTCGTATTGGGGAGGACTCTCACCTACTACCACACCACATTCCAAGGTTTGCTAATGTGGATTAGCTGTGACGGCCATCTTGAATCAAGTTGACATCCAATGTTTGCTTTCTTGGGGTTTTAATAAATTCTGTCCGGTGGTTCATGAGATATTTTACTAACAGATAATATCCTCCGGAGATAAAAAGTCCTGAAACAGACCTGAGGACATCAGTCTTCAGGGGGACACAATCTGTCTCTTTTCTTCCTCCACCTATTCTAAAGTCAGACAGAAGCAGCTAATATCTCATCTTATTGTCTTTAAAAACAAAACTGTTCATATTATTTATCAAAGGGAGGTAAATTAAAACCGGACTCTGGTAAACTACAGAAATTACCCACAGTTAGCTTAGCTGTATGCTAACACCAGAACTACAAACCTTACAGCTCATTTACCGCGTTATTTATTTAAAAACCCAAACAAACAAACAAACAAACAAACAAACACTAAAACTCGAGTGAAACAGGTAACTTTACCTGTTGGAAGGCCGTCGGGCTCCATTAGCCGAGCTAACGGCTTCAGGTGTTCCGCTGAAATCCGTCCCCCCGGAAGCCGCGGACTGGAAGAGACTGCACCCCGACAGCCATGTTTGGAAACAGTGACGTCAGATAAATCAAAGTTAAAAACAATCATTAAAGATCACGCTTGTCTTCTTTTCTAAACTCTTCAAAGAAGGAAGTAACCTTTCAGAATAAAAGTTTTATGTCCTTTTGTTCTGTCAGTCTTTGTTTCTGTTTAGAGTGTGGTGACGTCACTTCCTGTTGTGTTGGGCAGCACCTGTTGGAGGTGTTTCGGATTGGTTTCGTACACCTGTCACACCTGGACTGATGATTGTTTCTCACCTGTTTTCTGTTAATTATCTCAGATGCTGCTCTTCAGTTCTGAGTTTGCTTTTCTGTGTAAACATGAAAAACGGCAGGAAAAAAGTTAACTTTGACAGTTAAAAGGTTTTATTTTCACCTGCAGGAAAATGCAAATGTTATTTTTAAATCAGCGCAAAGAAAAAACAATTCAGAGTATAATTTAAAGATTCTTTTTGCCACAGAAACATTAACATTTACATTTTTCTACTTTCTGGGTTGGATTAGCATGAAGCTAATTTGGTGTAAATGAGCAGAATATGCGTGCAGCGGTGGTAACCTTTTCAGTTTCCTGAGTGACATTTTGAAGCGTCCTCGATGTGTTGAAACATGACTGACTGGTTCAACAGTAAAACCTCAGACTAATTATCTGCAGCAACACTCAGGATCTGTTCTGATGCAAATCTCAGTTTGTTTGTGAAGAGCAGCACTGCGCACCAATTTAAAATCTTGTTTTACAAAAAATAAACAAGTGTTTGGTTTGTTTAAGTGGTTTTTGAAAGAGCTCGGTTTAAGCGTTCTTTATTTCAGATGTTTTTCAGCCAGCAGACACTCAGATAAATTACAGCAAAAACGAAAACAAACACCCAAACAGCAGGAAAAACAAAGTTTGAAATCTTATTTCAAATAAATGAAAAGTAGCTTCGGGTCTCAGGGGGTTGATTACTTCAGATTTCAGTTTTCTGATGATTTTCATTTTGTTCAGAGGAGTTAAAACAGATTATAAACAGATGAATGAGAAACAAAATGATCCCAGAGAAATTAAATGGATCATAAACAGAAGCAAACTGAGCAACAAAAACCCAAAACAACAACGATGGGAAACTAAAAGATACAAGAAGAACCAAACGCAATTATTCAAAAACACGAAAAGAACAGATTAAATGAAAAGAAGAAAGTCAAACTTTAAATGTTCCAAAACAAACACAAAAATATTTCTTATGATGACGTGAAAATGTGAAACAGGAAGAGATTTCTAAATCAGCTAAAACTTTCAGAAATAGATTCAACATAAAACTGAAAACAGAGAGAACCCAGAGAGCTGAAATCTGCTGAAATCTGCTGAAACTGAAACATTACAGCTGAAAGAAACAACAACAGCTAAAGGCTAAAAGTAACAACAGCTGGCTAACAGCTAAACGAAGCAAAAGGCCAGCTAAGAGCTAAAGCAGCAAAAAAAGACAAAAATAGAGCCAGTGTCTGTCAGTGTCTGAAGGAAAGCCGGGGGTAACGTTCTAACATGGAACCAGAACCCAACATGAAAAGGAAAGAAGCAGAACTCTGAGCAGGTGAGGAACTCAGGTTGTTCCTTCACATGGAACCAGAACCCAACAAACTGGATGTGTTGGATCGAACAGGTTTAGACGGTCATCCTCCTCGGTTCCTGACAGTTTTCTGTCTTCTCTCATTGGTCGACACTGATGATTGTTTCATGTTTGTGTTCGGCAGCTTCCTGTAACCTCGCTAAACAGGTGTTAAACAAACACTTCATTAATCACAACAGCCTGCTCGGTAATTAAAACAGAGACGAAGCAAACAGAAGGAATGCTGGGAAACCATCCCAGACAGAGGGAGGAGGAGGGACAGGCATTTTGTTCTTCTAACACTTAGAAAACTTGCCAGCAGCAGGTCTCTTTCTAAAGAACAATAAAATAATTTAGACAGTTTGGTCTGCATGCAGATCAAACTAATTTATTTACAAAAATAAAAACAAAAGCTGACGTGGCAGCAAAACTAAACTAAGCACAGGAACAACCAAAAACAGAAGAGAAACAATAACCCAAAAACAAAACAAAAAACTTAAACCAAACCCAAACCCTGACAGGGTTTGAAAATGTCAAACTCTGAATAATTAGAAACGCAGGGAGCTGGAACTGCAAACAACTCGGCTTTTTATTTATATTTTAATAACAGCAGTTTGTTTCTAAAACAGAAACTTCCAAAGTGAAACACAGGTTCTGCAGAGAACCTGAGGTTCAGACAAACAGGAAGTCCAGGTTCTGCAGAGAACCTGAGGTTCAGACAAACAGGAAGTCCAGGTTCTGCAGAGAACCTGAGGTTCAGACAAACAGGAAGTCCAGGTTCTGCAGAGAACCTGAGGTTCAGACAAACAGGAAGTCCAGGTTCTGCAGAGAACCTGAGGTTCAGACAAACAGGAAACACAGGTTCAGACAAACAGGAAGTTCAGGTTCTGCAGAGACACTAATCCCCACATCCTTGTCCTCCCGTTTGTCCTCATGGACAACGACTGGAGAGACTTCAGGTAATAAAGGTTTAAGTGTCTGCATGTCACTTCAGCCAATCAACGAAATCTGTTTATTTCAAAGTTTCCAACATTTGCTGCGATTTAAAGGACTCCTGGCCTGCAGTGCTGCTCTCCGTGGTCCTGAACCTTCGTTCATTCTTCTGAGACCCTGTGGACCCGTTAATCTGTCTGCAGACAGAACCCCGAGGCTCCGTGACCCGACGGGGCATCTGAAGGAACCAGACAGGGAGGAGGAGGAGGATTGGAAGGAAATTAAAAAGAGGAAGAAGAGTCTGCAGCAGAGATGGAAACCAAACGATCAGGAGGCGTCTCTGTTAAACGTCTTCAGCACGTCTCAGAAACTGAGTTACAGATTCACAAAAAAATAAATAATCCCAGAATCAAAACCTGATTTCATCATCAACCTTTTTTCTTTGAAAGCTTCAGGATGAAGATCCAACATGACAGGAGGACGCAAAGACAAGAGGGTACTCACTGTACTAACAGAGTACTAACAGAGTACTGACAGAGTACTAACAGAGTACTAACAGAGGAGTACTAACAGACTACTAACAGAGGAGTACTAACAGAGGAGTACTAACAGAAGAGTACTAACAGAGGAGTACTAACAGAAGAGTACTAACAGAGGAGTACTAACAGAGGAGTACTAACAGAAGAGTACTAACAGAGGAGTACTAACAGAAGAGTACTAACAGAGGAGTACTAACAGAAGAGTACTAACAGAGGGGTTAGGGAGTTAATGAAAATAAATAATGTGGTTCAAATATGAAGATTTTTTAATTTAAATTTAATATCTAAAAAACTTGAAATGAAATGTAAATACTTTTATATTTTTTCCTGTTCTACATTAATTTTTACAGTGTGGAAGAAAAATGAAAGAATTAAAAGATGAAATATTAAAGTTTTGAATGACTTGTGAGAGAAAAGAATGTGAGGAATGTAAAACCTTCAGGTCTGAAGGTGAAATAAAGATAAAAAATATGAAAGTTTAGCAGTAATTCTGAGAGAAAGGAGAAAAAATTGGGGTCTGAAGGTGAACTCTATGATGTGTTTCTGTTGGAGGCGGAGGAGGAGGAAGAGGAGGAGGAGGGGGAGGAGGAGGAGGAGGAGGAGGCTGCGGTATAAAACCCGGAGTCACTTCAGCTCTGAAGTTGAGATGAGAGTCGCGCGCGCAGAGGACGGAAGCCACTCTTCATCCGGTTGTGGATGTGAGGATTCCGACATCCCATGATGATCTCTGCCTCCCCGGATGCTGTGCGCGGGACTTCCAGCTGCTGAGAGCGAACGCGCCGCGGATGGAGGGACGAAGATGAAGAAGAGGAGGCTCCAGGCTTCCTGCGGGACATGGACACGCTGTGGTGCTGCAGTGGAGGAGACGCGCGCGCGGCGGATCCGGGTCTCCCGTGAGCTCCATGAGGCGGGAATCTGACGGGGGAAGGTGGAGGGATGGAGGGACCGAGTCCTCCCGCCATCGGAAACCCGCTCAACATCTCCGGCAATGAGAGCCAGGCCAACCTGACCTCCGGGGCGCACGAGCCGGACTCCGGGCTGGGCTTCCAGGTGGTTCTGGCCCTGACTCTGGCCGTCATCACCCTGGCCACCACCCTCTCCAACGCCTTCGTCATCGCCACCATCTACCAGTCCCGGAAGCTGCACACCCCGGCCAACTTTCTGATCGGGTCCCTGGCGCTCACGGACCTGCTGGTGTCGGTTCTGGTGATGCCCATCAGCGCGCTCTACACCGTGTGCCAGACCTGGACCCTGGGCCAGGTGCTCTGCGACATCTGGCTCAGCTCGGACATCACGTGTTGCACCGCCTCCATCCTCCACCTGTGCGTCATCGCGCTGGACCGCTACTGGGCCATCACGGACGCGGTGGAGTACTCCAAGAAGCGCACCCCGGCGCGCGCGGCGGGCATGGTGGCCACCGCCTGGGTGATCGCCATCTCCATCTCCCTGCCGCCCTTCTTCTGGCGCCAGGTGAAGGCGGAGGAGGTGACGAGCTGCAACGTCAACACGGACCACATCTTCTACACCATCTACTCCACCTTCGGAGCCTTCTACATCCCCACGCTGCTGCTGCTCGCGCTCTACGGCAGGATCTACGTGGAGGCGCGGAAGCGCATCCTGAAGCAGGCGCGCAACAAGCCCGGGAAGAGACTCACCTCCGCGCGCCTTATCACCAACTCCCCCGGCTCCGTGGCGTCCACCACCTCCCTGAACTACGGCACCAACGACGCGTCTTCGTGCGGAGACACCACCACCTCCTCTGCGTGCCCCAACGCGAGCCAGGTGAAGGTGACGGTGTCTGACGCGCTGCTGGAGAAGAAGCGCATCTCCGCGGCGCGGGAGAGGAGGGCCACCAAGACTCTGGGGATCATCCTGGGAGCCTACATCATCTGCTGGCTGCCCTTCTTCATCTACACCCTGTTAGTGCCTCTGTGCGCCACGTGCTTCCACCCGGGGCTCTTTGACATCTTCACGTGGCTGGGTTACCTGAACTCCCTGATCAACCCCATCATCTACACCATGAGCAACGAGGACTTCAAACAGGCCTTCCACAAACTGCTGCTGAGGTCCAGGTGCTGCAGGCCCTGAGGAGGGACCCCACCCGACCCCCACCTTCACTCTGAAGTGACTGCTTAAGAACGTTACTATCTTACCTGCTGCAGATGGCAGCACAGGTTTGGAGAAAAGGAGTTGAACTCTGATCAGATTAACGAGCTAATGGCTAGTCTGAGAGGGGCCAAGAGCGATTTCTCACTGCAGTTATTTACGTACAAGTAAATAACTGATCTACAAGCACAAATAGAAGCAGCAGCTAGCTGTAGCACTTCCTGTATAAACCAAGACAAACTCAAACTTCAGCAAACAGACTTTTTAAAACAGGTTTGTTCTTAAAGTTTTATATATATGTGAATTCTCAGCCAACAGAAATAAAAACTTCTCTTACAGCTGAAGGAAAACAAGCTTTACTGCACAGAAATATTAACAATTAAAAGGTAAAATGTTCAACTTTAGCAGAAGCTGTGAGAGAAATATGGTATTCCTGCCTCAGAAGTGCTACAACCAGCTGCTGCCGCTGCTACAAAGGCCACAGAACTCCACCTAAACAACTGAAATACTGTTTAAATGAACGGCTGTAACATCTTTGAGCTTGAAGACGACAGAGATCCACTTTGGTCGTCGCGTCAGCTCTTCAGTCTGCTCAGAATCAAAACGTTTCTCTGAACTCAAAGAGCTATCTGCAGCAGGTAAGATATTAACCATTCAGAACTTTCTTTGTGGCTTCAGAAGGAGTTTTTACCTCACGGACGGAGCGGAGGAGCTGTGGATTAATTACCTTTAAACCAGAGGGGTTGAGTTGTGAGCGCAGTGACTCAGAGGAGCCACGTCCCCATCCT
>NC_051448.1:609605-612588 GCF_001649575.2 Kryptolebias marmoratus | reverse complement strand
CCCCGTCCCGCCCCGCCGCCCTCAGACCCCCTCTTTGCCATAAACAGTCAGGGTCAGTCGGCTCGTAAGCACAAACAGCTTGACACTAAGCTACCAAAAGCCCCACGGGCAAAAAAATCCCTTTGGATGATTTTCCTGAGTGATGATTGGTGCCTAGAGTTCGTTTTGTTCCTCCGCCGCGCCTCTGGTCCTCAGGAGGATGAAATCCTGTCTGGAGTTTGGTTCAGTCCTGTGACCAGAGCCGCTTTGTTTCCTCTGTTTTCCTGCTTTAAACGAGGCTCCATGTCGCTGTAAGCCTTCCATCGGTGGGATTTTTACACCCAGTTGACTGTAAATTTGTGCCAAACGTTCATCTCCAGGATCTCCTAAATGTTAATATTATATTGATGTTTCATTCCAGGTCCAAACCGGCCCTCACGCAGCACTTGACATTTGTGCTCGACGCACCTGAAAAACTTGAGAAAAGAGGATAAATATTTTTTAAAACGCTGGAAAATGTCACAGTATTCTGATCAAAATCAGAGATTTTCCTGCCAACAAACTGTCACAAGTTAAATGTCAGGCTGTGGCTGCGGCAGATGATCCTTTAAAGGAACATTTAGGGAATAAAACCAGGAAAAAAAGATAAATCTGTTTGCTTGCAGTAAAAAAAAAACAACAACAAAAGAAAAAAGAGGAAACCATGTTTAGGGCTGAAGCTGAAGCTGAGAATTGATTCCGAAGGATTTTTTTATATAAAGCTCATTCAATAATATTTAAAAGATTTGCAGTATTTCAGGATACAAGACATTTGTGGGAAATGCAACATAAAGATGTATAAAATCGAAAGAATTTCATTTAAAAATGATCAAATTGGAATAATTTGATGTTTTTTAAGATCCCAGGCTGCAGCCCGGTGCATGATCTGAAAAAAATCAAACACAAGAAAACTTCTCAGATTCTCTCAAAGTTTGGTGTTTTGTTGCAAACTGATGCCACTCTTGTGTCTTCGAGTCTGACTCGTTACCCACGATGCACCTGGCCGTTCTCGTGTCTTCGAGTCTGACTCGTTACCCACGATGCACCTGGCCGTTCTCGTGTCTTCGAGTCTGACTCGTTACCCACGATGCACCTGGCCACTCTCGTGTCTTCGAGTCTGACTCGTTACCCACGATGCACCTGGCCACTCTCGTGTCTTTGAGTCTGACTCGTTACCCACGATGCACCTGGCCACTCTCGTGTCTTCGAGTCTGACTCGTTACCCACGATGCACCTGGCCACTCTCGTGTCTTCGAGTCTGACTCGTTACCCACGATGCACCTGGCCACTCTCGTGTCTTCGAGCCTGACTCGTTACCCACGATGCACCTGGTGGCTCTGTGGATGAGCAGCTTCAGTTCACTTCTTCAGATTTATAGTCTGGAGGATGTTTATCAGACGTTTCAGCTCTTATAACTTTCTGTTTGTTGGTTTTAGGTGAAAAAAGGCACCATGATGAGTGAAAACTCAGATTTTATTGCATTTATCTGTTTACAGTTTTCCTTAGAATAAACAGATGTATTTTTTATATTTCTGATTTGCACAGTAATTAATTTAACTGGAGTTAATTAGTAAGATTTGGAAATATTTGTAGGCCTTTTATTTATTTTCATGCAAAACAAAAAACTAATTCAGTTGCTTTTCTGCATTTTATTTATCTTTTTAGTACTGATATCATGTTTACTTCCTGTATCGTAGTCTTTCTTTTAGAGAACTGATCGACGCCTGAAACTGAAACAGAAACATTTTAAACTGAGGTTGTGTGCAGAACGCCTGGTCAGTCAGTATCTTACCTGCACCATGTAAAAACCTTCAGATTTCTTGCAGTCTCACTGAGAACGGGTTTGTTTCTTTAACCTGTTTGGTTTCTCGTGTTTCGCTCAGAGCAGCGGCTGCGGACCGTGTTGCGTCGCAGTTTCTAAAACTGCTTTGATCAAACTGACGTGAAAATGAGTGAAATCTCTCTTTAATGGTTCCTGCTTTGAGCAGCTGTTGGTCTGACTCCACACTGAGATCACTGACCTCTGCAGGTAAGATACTGACTGATCAGGGACTCCACAGAAGCCCACTTCAGGATATCTGAGCCATGCCTTTGCGTTAACGCTGTGTGTTCAGGAGAACTCCATCCAACGTCCAGTTTTTAGTCTGTTTTGCTCTTCAGGAGGTTTTTGGGATAAATCTTAGCACCTCAGCATCTTAAACTAAGAGTTTGGGTTTGTTTTGCTTGGACAGAATGTGGATTCCTGTCAGGTTGGTGGTTTTCAGATAAATCAGAAACCTTTTGCTCTCAGTAAGTGTCTAACCTGTTGGCAGAGTCCCGTTCCTCTCTTTGGTCGTGCTTGGTCTTCCTCATGGTGGAGGGGTTCAGAAAGCTCTCAGTTCCTGGGCTGAAGGTTGAGATGAGCTCCACTTCCTGGTCCTCAGAGGACAAGGAGACCACTTGGTGCTCAAGGGTAGGAGCTGGGTGGGAACCAAGATGGTGGATTAGGCTGAGGTTGGTTTAGCAGGTTTCCTATCAAAATATAATCTGTATTCCTGATGGAGTTTTAGCAAATTTGCAACAAAAACTTGAGACACTTGAGCTTTACTGAGGTTTACGATGCCTGCTGTTATTCAGGTGTGAAAGGACAGTGAGAATGTTCTGTTTAGGGTTCAACCTTCACAACTCTAAAACTCCCCAAACTTTCCTTTTTTTATTTCAGCAAACTGGAGTATTGTCTCAGAAGGATTAGATCCTTTTTATTGTTTTAAATTTGGTTCAAAAGCATGCATTATTTCAGGATCAAATTGTTTTACATCACATTCTTAGTAATTCTTTGTACTTCATTTACATTTACTCTGTTAGGGTCAGACATCGATGGTTAGGGTCGGACACCGATGGTTAGGGTCAGACATCGATGGTTAGGGTCGGACACCGATGGTTAGGGTCAGACATCGATGGTTAGGGTCGGACACCGATGGTTAGG
>NC_051448.1:599230-608045 GCF_001649575.2 Kryptolebias marmoratus | reverse complement strand
CGATGGTTAGGGTCGGACACCGATGGTTAGGATCAGACATCGATGGTTAGGGTCAGACACCGATGGTTAGGCAGCATTTAGGTGGAAAACAATCAGAGGTGAGTTCTTTAGGGGTCTGGTTGTGTTCAAACACTGATATGTTACATAAAAGGCTGTTGTTAGGTTTAGACACCAAATGTTCTTGGTTCAGGTCAGGAAAACATTTTTAGGCTGTAATTACCCAGAAAACAGCAACAAAGTCATATTTTTGATTTTGGCTGTCACACTTTTGGGGCCTCGTCATTTTTATCTGGAGGTTTGAAAAGATGCTTATAATTTGGCATCATGAAGATTGATGAAGATTAGAGTTTTTGAATGATTGGCTTTTACTCAGAGGTTTCAATCTTTGGAAGAAATTGTCAGCTGATGTTACACTTCCATTATCTGTCACTGTTTGGTGAGGTTTTGGCCTGAAAATCAGTTTGAGGGGTTCAAGAAAAAATGTTGTTTTCAGAAAACATGTGCCTTCTTAGGATTAGGAATATTTCTTGTCCAACAGCATTTGTGTAAAATAAAATAAAAGTTGGGTCTTTGATGGGGGTTACAGGTTGGGTTGGTTCCATAAACCCAAAACTCTGCTTGGTCTGGTTTAAGAAATGTTATAGTGTAGGCAGATTCCAGTTGGGTCTTATGGGGGCAGTTAGGATCAGTTGGATTCTGTCAGAATTAGGAATCTTTATGATTTATGCATTTACAGACATGCTGGGCTGGGATCTGTAGTTTTATGGGGGACAGATTATATGTTTGAAGGTTTGAAGAACCTCAAGTGGACCAAAGATACAGTTCTTGGACTGATTAGTAAATATTTAGTATTTTTGGATCTTGCTTTAATTGTCCAGTTGTTTGGTTTGATCATAAATATGACTTTAGGTGAAATAAATCTTTAGGTTTTGGCTTGAAATGCAACATCTTGAAACATTTGAAAGCGTACAAACCTCCCTGAGGGCTTTTAAGATGCTGGGGGATTTCTGCTACCTGAGTAAACTGCACATTTAAAGCTTATAAGAATGGGTCCTGATGAGGTGTGTGTTTCTTACACAATGAGACTAACAACCCATTTAACATTCAGACATGACAGTGGCATCAATTTGTTCTTGAAAGGAAAGTTAAAAAGCTGATGAAGGCAACAATCCACCTCAGGATGGCTGCACTGCTCGTCTCTGTGGCGTAAGCAGAAAATGTGTCTTTAAAAAAGAAAAATCCTGCAGTCTGACTGCAGTTTTCTCCACTGCATCAAAGATGGCTGCTTCCAGCTCGTCCTTTAAATGAAAGGCATCCATTTTGAGGTGAAACTGGGACCCCCCTCCCTGCAGCTCTGTGATGAATAGCCTCTTTGTGTACAGTATTGATCAGCTCAGTGTGAAACTCATCTGGTGGTCTGTCAGTCCAGTGGACGTTGCATTTCATCCGGGCCGGCTTCGTGCTGTACACTGCTTCTGCACACGCAGGCGATGCACCGAGAGCGCTCTGCTCCGGAGGATGAAGTCCAACACACCCACCTGGAGCACCAAAAACAAAAAATGACAAAGTCACTGCTGCTGTTGTGAAACATGAACAAAACAAATCAATAAAAAAGGTCCATGGCATCACGAGGTTCGGATCATTTGTCCAACATGTCTTCATTCAGTCTGTTGTCACTGCTGTGGGTTAATTTGAACAGATCTGCATCAACAGGTTGGGAGGTGGACTGATGTATGACATCACTTCCTTACTGTCCTGATTTCTGAGGCAGAAAGTTGCTTTTCTTTAAAAGTGATCTATAAACATCTCATAGTTTTCATCTAATAATTACTTTATAAAATAAAGCAGTTATCTTGAGAAAACAAGTTTTATCTTCTCCAGGTAACTAATTATTTTAAGGTAGAGAGGTAAATTAATTTCTCTCACCTGTTATCTGCAGTAAATAAATCATTTTTTTTATTCTATCTTATAATAAAATTAATTTTATTCAAACAAAAAAAATGCAAATTACAACCAAAGAGGAAACTATAAGTTGTTCACAGGGTTCCAAAAAGAAAACAGTAATTATGCTGGTGCAGATTAATTATTTATTGTTTTGTCCGTTTATGACATAAAGTGTCATTTTTATCTGCTGCAGCTGAAAGATAGGAATGAAATTTATCAATTAAAGGAAGAGAAGTTCCTAAAAGTGAGGCGACGGTGATGGTTTTCCTCCTGTTCTCAGACACTTTCACGTGTTTTATAGATTCTTATTTTATCTCGCTGCCAGCATCACGACTCCAGCTGGTCCGGGTTTTATCTGGCACACAGGCGGGAACATATGATCCAACAAGTCGCCGGTTTACTCCAGCTGCCTGCTGGATTTAAACCTCCTCTCTACACCTGAACATCAACCCTGGTGTCTGGTTCACAAATCTGAGGAACAAAAACATCGTGAAGGTTTCTAAAGTTTGGTTTAAAGCTGAATAAATGTTGGAACCTGTCAATCAAAGACCAGAAACTAGAGGAGATTTGGTTTGACAGAAAAAAGAACAAATGACAAATTTAATTTATTTCTTTCACTTTAAAGAGACGATAACCATCTGAGGAGCAGAGACAGAAAATAAATCCTGCTTGTTCAGTTTAAGTTAGTCATTTAAACAAACAAACAGGTTTTCAGACAGGATCTTCCTCCTTATTCAGTAAAATTTGTTCGCTTCCCGATGACAAATGTTGAGTTATTTATTATTGCAGAAGGAGGCAATAATTCAAAACAAACAAAAACAAAAG
The DNA here is from genome assembly GCF_001649575.2 of Kryptolebias marmoratus. Lineage (NCBI taxonomy): Eukaryota > Metazoa > Chordata > Actinopteri > Cyprinodontiformes > Rivulidae > Kryptolebias > Kryptolebias marmoratus. Next base: position 605,276 of record NC_051448.1, on the reverse strand, counting down.
GGGGAAGAAAGTAACCCATTTTTATAAGAAAAAAAACACAATTAACATTTCTGTTGATTAATGAAGACATGTTCTTAATGATGCTGTGCTACTCTGTAATCTATTCTCAGCCTGTAAATATGGAAGAAAAGCAGTGAAAATAAAGCTTAAAAACAGGGATTACCAGAAACAACAGTAACAATGATCATGTTGTTCATGTTAATAATGATATTAATCATAACTTGAGAAAGAACCAAACGAGCCTCCGGACTCAACCCCAACAGAACCTGCAGCGATCCGAACCAAGAGAAAAACGCAAAGGGCCCGGTATGGACCCTCCAGGGCCACCGTACGTCCTCTGACCTTCATCCTGGACCTGTCCGTGAAGTTTCATCTTCATGTTCTCCTGTTTCAGCTTCTGTGGTCAGTTTTTATAAATCATCGTCTGCCACCTTTCAAAATAAAACTCTGAAAGCACGAAGCTGTGGTGTTAAATCTCAGCAGGAGCCAAAGAGCAGAAACTGTAAAATCATTCACTTCTGTTTGCTTCAGTCAGGTTTTTATTCATCTTCATTCCTGGAAATGGTTTTCCTATAAAACAAATCGATCATTATATTTTTCATTTGATTCAGTTTCTCAGTAATAAATTAGATGAATATTGTGCCCCGAGGAGCAAATCAAAGAAAACTAAAAACCTCAATAATAAAACAGAAAAATGTGCCCACAAAGAGCTGCTTTGTTAAATGTTTTATCTTTTATATATATATATATATATATATATATATATATCTGTTTGATCAGCTAAAGTCCTGCAGGTTTTATCCTCTCAGAAATAAGATTATTTTTATAATAATGGACAGAAGAGCAGCAGAAAAGACAAGGATGATGTGTGTGGGCGAGGTGAAGCTCGGTGAAACATCCCACTGACAAACAAACAGAAGAAAACCTGAAAACAAAACAAATTTAAACAGAGACATCAGGGCTGATGGAGTCTGTGTTTGTGTCCTCCAGACCTCCTCCCTAAATTTTCCATGAGTTTGGCCACGTGATGAAGTGATGGTGAACACCGTGTTGAGATGAATAATTGAGCAGAAATGAGGATTATCTTCCTGCTGCTGAAGCTCCACATCAGTCTGATGGAAACAGAAATCCAGCTGCAGGAGAACGGCTCATCCAAGGAAACAGAAATCAGAGCTCAGAGGGAAAGAAAACACATCACAGGACTGACCAATGTGTCATTTCTGGAAATCGTCTCAGGACCTCCAACCTGTGTTCTGTGACCCACGGTGGGGTCTCGACCCCGACTCTGGGTCCAGTACTTCCAGGTACAGCCCGATCACATCCAGGTGATTAAAATAATAACTCAGGTTGTCCCTCTGAGGCAGAAACACTCAGACTTCATTCAAATATCTTTACAGGAAGTCAATGAAAATAAAACAAGAAAGAAATGTGATTTTATAACTACAGCTGTTCTCTGAAACAACAAAATGAAAATGAAATATTCATAAAAACGTTGACATAAAAGTAGTTTAAAACATTCAAAGTGATGCTTCAGAGGAAAACCTGAATATTTCATGAGAGTTTTGTCTCTCAGAACACGAGAAAAACATTAATCTGATCAATTCAGCTTGTTCACCTGCTGCACCTGTTGCTGACGGAAACATTAAAAACTTTATAATCTGGATTATTCTGCAAACACACAGAGTGAAACCCAGCAGAACCAGAGAGAGGCGAGGAAGAGGTGTGAAGCTGAAGCTGAGGTCATGTTTATCTGAGAAAACAGGACCGATCAGGCCTTCAGCTAAAGATGATTCAGTCACAAACAAGAACCTGTTGGCAGAACGCTGCTCTGCCTGGATGATGAAGGAGGAGGAGGAGGAGGAGGAGAGGTGTGAGCCAGGCTGCAGTTCAGGATCACTTTCTGACTCTCCAGAACCTCCTGCTCACACTGAGGGTGCTGAGTGGGTGTCCTGCTACCTGTCAGACCCGCGATCAGCCGAGGAGCTCAGGTGACAAATGTAGCTCCTTTTCCTGGAGTTACTGGAAGCTTGTGGAGACTGTGAGGAACAGCACGTGTTGTTCTGACTCTTCTCCTCGAGGAGCTTCTGTCCCGGCTGCAGTCAGAGCAGGAGATGTTTCCTCCTCCATGCTCAGATACCTTCCAGACTGTCAGTCATGGTTGGATGAAAGGCTTCAGTTTTCTTTGTCTAAAATAAATCTCTGCACTGATATAACTCTGAGTGTCTCCTTTCAGACTCATGGATCCGGTCCATAGCCTGGAGGAAGAAGGCCTTTACGGGGTTAATTATTTAAATTACGTGATGACATCTTTAGTAACTTTTAGGACAGCAAACAGAGTTTGCAGCACTGGAGAGGTGAAGGTTGGAACAAAGATGGACCAGTAAGTCCAGAGCTTTATCTTTCAGCTCCTTCTCCACCATGAATAACTGGATCACGCCCTCAGTCCTGCAGACAAGGCTCTGAACCTTCAGTCCATGTCCATCACTCAGGAACCAGTGGTTTGGTTTGATGAGGACTGGATCTCCTGGTGAACTCACTCATGAGTCTTCTCCAGATCCACGAAGCAAATGTAGACTGGATAATCAAAGTCCTCTGACCCCTCAGGAGGTGTAGGACACACTGCTCCTCCTGAGGGATCCATGAAGCTCATGTAGACTGGATAATCAAAGTCCTCTGACCCCTCAGGAGGTGTAGGACACACTGCTCCTCCTGAGGAGTCCTCCTGGGTCTGAGGCTCCCCTCCAACACCCAGCCGGCTGAGCCGTGGACCCCTGGTTGTTGGACCCAATCTCTGACCCGACCACCGGGTCAGTTTGACCCAGTATTTGGTCAACCAGCTTCCACCCAGCAATGAGTTTTACCTAAATAACCCAGCAGCTGTTAGTGCGTATTAATGTTTTCCCTTCATTAGCAGGATCAGGTGACAGTTTGTGTTTCTGGGGTCGTCTGTCAGCCCGGCCTCCGACTGTCGCCTCACCGTCTTTAAAGCCGCGTTCTCACTTCCTCCCTCAGCAGCTGCTGAGTCTCAGACTGACTCACAGCCTTTGATTTATGAATTAATGTGTTTTTCCTGCATGTTTCTGAGCATCTGTGTGGCTGTTCGATCGGGATGATCAGCGCTGTCTGCCTGCCTGCTCAGGTCCAAACACTCCACATTCATCACAATTATCGGCTGCTTTAAAGCGGTGGATTGATGTAAAGGGCTGCCGTGGAGCCGCTGAAGAGACTTTCCCAAGTGTGAAAGCTTAATCAAGTCTGTTTGTCTGCAGCATTGACAAGACAGAGAAAACAAAATCAAACGAATACCGAGGGGGCAGCTCCACTTCTCCAATTGCTCATTTACCTCTCCCATTATTTTCCTCTGCTGCTTAAAGACTCAGCGCTGCGAATTAAAGCCACCAAAGGGACCCATTCTCTCTGAAGCAATTTGTCCAAAGTCGCAGATTATTTTTAAATCTGTCTGCCCTTTAACGCTTTTAGTCCATTCAGGCTGAAGTGAATCACAATAACTTGACTTCAGGTTTTCATTTTAATAATCTCCTGTTTTTAACCTTGAAGGAATGCATATCGCCCGCCTCCCTTTAGTTTCAAACTAAAATCAGCTTATCTTGAGAGTTTGAACCATTTTGGTCAAACCTCAGATGTGATGTTAAACACAAACAGCAAAGATATTATTTATAAAGTTGATCTTCGTCTCTTTAAAGGCCCTAAAATCACATAAGAAACTGGACCCAACCTCACTCTGACTATAAAGAGATTTATTTACTTTCCTGCAGATTTACAGATGGAGGGATGAGTTATGAATGAAGGATTCAGTAAACCTTATAGGAAAAAGGTGATTAAACTGATGAATCATAAAAAAGTCCTTCTTAAATCAACTCCTGATCAGTCAGAGCTCCTCGGTGTTCGACACGGACCGGACCTTCCTCTCCAAACATCGACAGAGTTCTGATTAAAGGTTCTCATGAAGTGAGAGGATTTTAATCCTGTCATTTTGGAGACGTGTCGGCGCTCAGAGGAGGAGATGGGATCAGTCTCAGCTGATCCCAGACAGGAGTTACTCACCAATAAGTAAGTATTTAACTGAATCCATGCGTCTAAAGGGAAACATCAGTCTGCCGGCTCACCGACTCAGTGAATATCCCGGTTATTGATCGGATGATGTGTCCTTTCTGCTCGGTGACGGACAGAGGACAAACACTGCTTTAAGGGGAACAAACATCGGATAACGATCCAGGTCACTGAGTGAGAATCACACGCTGTAAATAAAAACTTTTCTCACTGGATGAGATTTTAATTTCCTCTGTGTCTGAACAATAAATCAAAGAGAGAATTTAATCTTCCACAGATTTATTTTTTAACCTTATCTGCATCAGATGCTTTTCATTTTCAGTCATTTTTCTCCACAGGCACATATTGATGAGATGATCCGTCTTTCCTGAGGACATTTGGACATGTCCCAACCGTCCAAACAAAGCTGAGTTATTGAACATCAGCTGTTCTGTGGAGCAGAAAACAGTTGAATATTCAGCTAAACTAGGGGGAGAAGCTTTAATTCAATAAAAATCCCTAAACTGGAGGACAGTTGAGTTTCCTTTCTCCTCCTACGCAGCCGGTTCAACTAAAATATTAAACCTTTTCACAAGTGAAGCTTTTTTCTTGGCTATTAAAGTCAGACAAAGTGAGAGAAGTTCTCTGCTGTTTCTGCATCTTTTAACAGCATTAAACTGCTCACCTGTTGTCCTCTGGTTCCATCGTTTCCTGTAACTTTGGAACAATTAAGACAAAAACACATTAAATCACGTGTCCTGATTAAAGATGATGTCCTCAGTCTCAGGACGTCGTTCAGGACGTGGAAACTGTGGTGTTCAGCAGAAGTCAGGCCTGTTTGCAGAAACATTAGATGATGGAACGGATTCAACAGGAAATCATCTTGTTTTCCTGAAAAGAAAGAGAGTTTTCTCGAGTTAAGAAGCTGAAACTACTTTGGTTATCTGTTGAAAACGTTGGTTTTTCTCAGGTTCTGTGTTTTTTGCAGCTGATTCTTCGAAGCTCGGCAGAGGCGGCTCGGACTTTCCTGCTGTAAAAACTGAAGGTTGCTGAGTCATTCTGTCAGACTGACAGTCAAATTACTGCCTGTCTTCGATCACCTTGACAACACAATTATTACTTTTCCAGAACAGAATAATACGTCATTTATTCCTAATAAGATTACCTGAAACCTGCAATTGGAGCTATTTCCGCATCAGGTTAGAAGCATCAGGTTGGGGTTTATCAGGACTTTATGGTTTATGTCTCCTCATCTGATGATCATGTATCCATTTTATTTATGGTGCTCATAAAGTGCAGCACATTTCTGCTGCCAAGGAGACGTATTTCACCTCCTTCCTGCTTCTGGAGCTGTACTTCCTGTCAGGACAAATCTGTAGAAACTCACACTGTTCTCTTCCTGCTTTTCTGCAGCTTTGTCTTATTTTAGCTGTTCAGACTTTTAGTTTTTGTAGCTTTTAACTTTTCAGAATATTTAACTTATTCTACAAACATTTGTCTGATAGAAACACATGAAGATCTCTTGAGTTTCTGTAAAAAGTCATTGTTCTCTTTGAGACCAGCTTCAGTTCTCTTAGGTTTTCAGTTTTTAGCTTCTGTTCTGCTGCCTTTAGCTTTCAGCTAAAAACTAGCCTGTTAGGAATTTTAGCTTTTAGCTAATTTGTTCAACCAATGTTTTGCTACTTTTAGCTTCTATCTAGCTATTTGATGTGTTTAGCGTTTAGCTAGCAGTTTTCAGCAGCTTTCAGCTGTCATTCAGCAGTCTTTCAGCAGCTTTCAGCAGCTTTCAGCAGCTGTCAGCAACTTTCAGCAGTCATTCAGCAGGTTTCAGCAGGTTTCAGCAGGTTTAAGCAGCTTTCAGCAGCTGTCAGCTGTCATTCAGCAGTCATTCAGCAGGTTTCAGCAGCTGTCAGCAACTTTCAGCAGTCATTCAGCAGGTTTCAGCAGGTTTAAGCAGCTTTCAGCAGCTGTCAGCAGTCATTCAGCAGTCATTCAG
>NC_051448.1:594432-598242 GCF_001649575.2 Kryptolebias marmoratus | reverse complement strand
CTTTCAGCAGCTGTCAGCAGTCATTCAGCATCATTCAGCAGTCTTTCAGCAGCTTTCAGCAGCTGTCAGCAGTCATTCAGCAGTCATTCAGCAGGTTTCAGCAGGTTTCAGCAGCTTTCAGCAGCTATCAGCAGTCATTCAGCATCATTCAGCATCATTCAGCAGTCATTCAGCTCAGCGTCACACTGTAAGCTTTTAGCTGATGTTTGTGATCTCAGCTGACTGTTTTCCTCTCAGTCCAACATGGCCGCCCGTTTAGTGCATCAAATAACACGACTCCCAGATAAAAGTTCCTCCATCAAGGCTCGTTCCCAGACAGAGGCTTCCTGCAATATCTTGACATTTACTGTCCAGAACCTGCGGCGCGCTGCAATCAGCCCGCAGGAGGCGCGCTGATAAGGCGGCGGCGGCTGAGCGGCGTGGAGGAGGGGCCTGCTGCTTTTTGTGCAGCTGAATCAGAAACCAGATATCTGATGCTCAAACAGCCGTGAGGCTGATTTCAGGACAGAGGCCAGTATGCAAAGGGTTCTGATGACTGTGGAGACAGAGACAGAGACAGAGGCAGAGGCAGAGGCAGAGGCAGAGACAGTGTCATAGTTCGGTATTTTCAGTTTGTTGTTTTGATTATTGTCTTGTTTTCGGTTTGAGTTATTGTTTCAGTTTTTCCAGTTCATGTTTGCTGTCACTATTCACTCCTCCCCAGTCACTCTTTTGCCTTCCTGCCACGCCCATCTACACCTGTCTCTAGTCTGGTTAATTGCTTCACCTGTGTCCACTTTCCAATCACCTCCTGATTATAAAAACCTGTCCGTTTATCTCACACACCACTGGATCATTCCGTTTTGTCTACTTGTGTCTTGCTCCTTGCCATGCCCTGTCCCTCGTTCTGGATTTTGTCGTTGTTAGTTTTGCTGCCACGTCAGCCCTTTTGTTTTGACGGTTTTCTTTAGTTAATAAATTAGTTTTCATCAGCTATGAGTCTGCGTTCTGGGTTCACCTCTGTCTCCACGCCTCCTGGCAGAGGCAGAGGCAGCTTTCAGCTAACATTTAGCTCAGTTTCAGCTCCCAGCATTCTTCCTGTATTTTAACATTTCTCTCATTTTAATTTGAATTATTTGAATAAAATCTGTTCTGTTCTTGTAACAGCCCTGAAACCAGATAGATCACCCTGAAGCCCTCGGTGGTCCTGAATCGGGTCGGGCCCGGTGGTTCTGGACCTGGTCTTACCTGGTGTCGGGTCGCTGGCAGTGCCCCTCAGCACTGATTCATATTCTGAGCGACCCTCTCTCTGCCTGCAGCCAGGATCCTTATCCTGGTTCAGATCAGATGTTAGCAGATCCAGTATTAATCTGAGAGCGACACCGACCTCCTCGCTCCGGTTCTCCAGGTGATTTATCTCAGCACAGCAGCAGCTCCAATCTGATACAAGCACGCCTATAATTAACCCTTCCACAGCCTTTTAAATAATCAATAGGACAACTCTGAGCTGTTAATAAAACATCCTGCAGAGCAGACAAACTTACTGCTGCTGCTTCTTTCTGTTTTGTTTAATTTAAACTCAAATGTTCTGAAGAAATAATGATGAGAGTCCAGAAACCTCCATCAGCCGCCTTCTCTGAAGGACTTCCTTTGGATTTAAGATGTCCCAGAGACAGACTCTTATTGTGAAACTCTGTTTGGATGAAGAAACTGGGGAAGAGGAGGACAGACTGTGGGAATAAGAGTTTCGGTTGATTTGTTGTAGTAAAATCTGTAAAAACTGTTAAAGATATAAAACCTCCGTTCAGTCATTAAAGGTCGACTTCCTGTTTAAACTCTGAGTGACGTCTGTCACTTTGAGTCAAACTGAAGCAGAACAGGATGTTGGAGAAACTTTGTGATCATCCTGAGTTTCATTTCTGTTGCTCTGATTCTCATTATTAAAAACAAAAGCTAAAATCTTATTAAGTGTCAGTTTGATTGAATTTGCTGTCACAGCTGTCTCGCAGACGCAGGTGATTCAGGCTGATTGAAAAATCTGAAGCCTAATTTAAACGTGTGGCCTGTCCTGGATAAACATATTAGTTTGCTTAATCTGAAGGATATCTGGATTGTTTTGATCAAGCAGCTGATTGATTCCATCCATCACAATTTCAGATTTCACTGTGGGTCACGAAACACCAAACATCTCCGTGTCGATGGCATCTTTTCACTGTCATAGTTACAAAACAAAGAGCAGCAGTCATGAATAAAATAATTCAAATGGTTCAGTTCAGGCTGTTTGTGTGTCTTTATGTTCTGGTTTCAGGTGATTATTAGCAGAGAACAACACGGCTGGTAAAGAGAAAACGTGACCTCTGACCTCATCGAGGACACTGTGGACTGACCCCAGAGTTAGCTGCAGATGTTCGTCCGCCCACAGATCCATCCAGGGCAGATATTTTGCTGACAGACACCTGACGGGTGATGTAGAACAGCCGAGGTGTAATTCTGCAGCACTTTGTGGACGAGCTGTCAGACATCCAACTCCTCTGTCCCTCGCTCTGACCTCCGTGACAAACGACAGAGCAGACATATTCAGCACAGAACCCTCATTATTAAAATAACCGTCTGTTTCTGTCGGCAGAAGGAGGAAAAACAGGTAAACAGACAGTTTCTGCAGAGACAGAAGACTCAGAAACGTCTAAAACAGAAACTCAGACAGAAACGCTGCTGAAATGAGCTGGAGAAGCTAAAACAGATTTCTTCAAGTTAAAACCAGCAGAACAGGAGCTAAAAGGAGCTAAGTGATAGCTGTATGAGCTCATGCTCGCTTCACTGAATCCTTCATAAATTCTTCTCATTAATTTTTGTGATTAGGTGTAAAAATACATGTTGAGAGTAAAAATTAAAGAGCTTCTTTCACTGACTGAAGCTGTTTGTTTGTATGAAGACAACAAAAACAAAGACTTGGACAATAAGAGAACCTGGCTGGTTCAGGTGGAGCAGCAGGATTTGAAATCGTCTCATATGTGCAGAAATTTCCTGCAGGGTCGTAAATAAACCTCCACCTGACAGCATTTAGGACGTTTCTGACTTCATTTGGTAATTACAGATCAGATTAATGTCCTGCCTGTCGGAGGATCGGCTGTGAAAACCACACAGACCATAATTAATGGCAGTCAATTATGGCTGTGTGTGTGTGAGAGTGTGTGTGTGTGTGTGAGTGTGTGTGTGTGTGAGTGTGTGTGTGTGTGTGAGTGAGAGTGTCTGTGTGTGTGTGTGTGGGAGGGGGGTTATTGTTATGATGATGTCAGCAGAAAACAGCTTCCTGTTCAGATTTAAAGTAACTGATAATAAAAAGGATCAAACTTCACCCTGTGCTTCATGGGATATTTTGCTAACAGACAGAGTCATGATGGTGGCTCGTTGTGGTTGTAGATTCAGTTCATCCCGACATCTTGTTTCTTGTCTTTAACTTTGGATATTTCCAGTCTCTTCATCCACTCAGTCCTCACCTGTCCTCTGACTGCCAATCAGCCCAGCTGCTTCCACTCGTTCGTCCTGTCCCAGTCCTCACCTTGTCCTTAGTCTGTTGTCCCACCTGTCCTCTAAGTGCACCTTGTTGCTCAGGCCTCGCTGTAATTTATCTGCTGCCCCGTCAGCCTGCCGACGGCTGCGAGCCGACGGCTGCGAAGCTAACAGAAGCAGGACAGTAGCTGGAAGCTAAAAGAAGCAGGACAGTAGCTGGAAGCTAAAAGAAGCAGGACAGTAGCTGGAAGCTAAAAGAAGCAGGACAGTAGCTAGAAGCTAAAAGAAGCAGGACAGTAGCTAGAAGCTAACAGAAGCAGG
>NC_051448.1:586139-593185 GCF_001649575.2 Kryptolebias marmoratus | reverse complement strand
AGAAGCAGGACAGTAGCTAGAAGCTAAAAGAAGCAGGACAGTAGCTAGAAGCTAAAAGAAGCAGGACAGTAGCTGGAAGCTAACAGAAGCACAACCTGAGCCCAAAGGGACGGCTACAAACTGAAAGTAACCACATATTTAAAGACTCTTCCTTTGTTCTCCTCTCAGCCGTCAGGAAAATGAACAGTGACAGTTTCCTCTTTATTACAGAACCAATCGGATCAGAACCATTAGATATTTGGTGTAAACTGACCTGAGATGAAAACAAAGCATGGCTGGCATGCCGCACCTGTTGCCTCGGGGATTTCACTACAAAGCCTTTTATTTCCCACGTTCTGCTTCTGCCTTTCATCTCCAACTTCCATCCTGTTGGATCCAGAACCTCCTCATTAACACGCTTCAGTGTTTCTCTCCGGAACAGAACGGATTCTTGTTTGTCGCCCTGCAGGCTTCTGACGCTCCTTAACAAACTGAAGAGCTTCTGCTTGTGCATAGCTATGATGGAGATCTTTGATCCGAGGTGTTAGAAAACACTTTGTTCCTCTCCATAAATCAGAGCCGGAGTCCGAGACGAGCTGCGACTTAACGACAAACAGGAACAAATTCCAGCTCAGTTTATATAGAATCAGGTTCCAACCAAAGGGATCTTAGGGTGCGAAACATGAAATTACTTCTTCCTCTCATCTGTTCACAGAGATAAGCAGTCCAGGAGCCTCGAGTCAAAGACCTGCTGCTGAAACACGAAGCTCGCTTACATCCAGAAAACAACACAAAAAACTAAAAGTCTGTTGTTTCAAACAGTCTGCACGCAGGAATCCCATCCCAGCACATTTAAATGACCAGACCACCAAAACCATGTCTAATTTCATAGACTGAGTCAGAAATAAGACATTGGGACATAAAAACATCGTTTAGCAGGTTGTCTGTTGGCATCAGCGCCGAGTAGAAGAGGAGCGACATGTGTGAAACTGCTGTGGTCAGAGCTGCAAACACCTGAAGGGACAAAGATGGACGAGAGACAGGACGACTTCCTGTCACCTGTCAGGACCACAGGGACGACACCTTTACACGTGTTCACCGACTTCCTGTGAACACTGAGACACTCGGGTTTATTAGATGTTTCCTGATGGAACTTAATAAATACATTTATCAGAAACTAAATAAATACATTTTTAACAGATTGGATGATTAAATTAAAAAACTATTTCTGTTTAAATTTGACAAATGAAAAGTCAGCATTTAATTAAGACCTAATCTTTGATTATAATTATTATAATTAGACAGTGTACGGTTTATTATAAATGTTCTGGTTGAATTTTCTGGGACAGAACAGCTTGAGTTTCTTACAGTTAACTGTTACCTCAGACACATCTCTGACTTCCTGTCTCCCTCAGATGTGTCCAATATTTGTTTTCTCATCCTTTGCAGATTCCCAGCATGCACTCTGAGTGTCGCCAACGGACCAGAGCCCGTAGAAACGACAGGAAGTTGGTGTGCGTGTCCGGGGCGAGTTTATACTGATAATCTGAACGTCAGGGAGGAAAGGGACGGCGGTGGTTTGGTACCGGAGGCCCCTGGTCGGGTTCCACAGGGTCCAGCTGGATGAGCTGTAATCTCGCTTTCTTTTCGGTAAAACACCAACCCAGGAGCAGCTGATTGTTGGAGCAGAGCCTGGGAGGATGTGTGAGATGTCGGCTGTGATTAAAGCTGCAGCTGCAGCTCAGATAAGCATCTGTGCTTCTGTCAGGCGTTCCTGGGAATGTGTGTGGCTGCATCACTTACTGTGATTGGCTCTGGAGTAGAGCTGTTAATGACCACTGCAGCGCCGACGACGCTGCGAACACTCTCCAGTTATCTCTTAATGGGATTTATTCAAATTTCCAGCGCCCGCCTGCTCGGAGGGGGACATTTTGGGGCTCCATTTTAGTAAACGCTGATCAGTTTAGTAATTCAATTATAAGAAAAACAGACTGGGAGTCGGGGAGAGGTTTCCTCGAGCTCCGTGCCTGAATCTATTTTTATAGCTTCATAGCAGCTTTATTGGATTGTAGGGACGGCGGCGCAGAGAGGCAAACAGGAAATTACAGGAGGAGGCAGACAAAAAGGTCAGGAACAGGATCTGAAGGTGTGCCATTCAACCTGAAAGTAATCCACTTTACTTTTACTCTTTATTTACATTCAAGTTTCCAGAAAACTCGTTTAAATTAAGCTTTAAAACTGGTTTGTTAGCAAAATATCTCATAAATCAGCGGACTGATATTAATGAAACTCCCACAAATTAACCCTCGGATGTACACCTACAACATACTTGTTCATTTACCTTTTTTACTGTTTCCCTTCCAGCTTCCTGACTCTGATTGGTCCTCAGGTTTTACCTGAACATCAGAGTCCGAAACACTGGGTCGAGTTAACGAGTTAACGAGTTAACGAGCTGCATAAACAGGTTAACGAGTTGATAACCAGTTTTGTAGCACGATTCCTTACTGTTAGCTGAAGCTGATTGGCCCAGGTTAACGAGGACTCTAACGACCCTCAGGAGGGAGGGCAGGGAGACTGATTGATGTGGGAGTTTGATGAGTGTCTCTGGACAAGCAAAGCAGTCAGTGTCTGTGATAAATTATTTCTGCCTGACATGCTGCTCATCGTTTTATCATCTTTTAAATCCAGGTTCTGTGAAGCAGCACAAAAAGCAGATTTAAATTCGTCTGACAGAATACAAAGAAAGACATGGCATGTTTCAGATAACCTGAAGGTTTCTGGAGTTCAGCTGCAGAACTGGATCCAGTCTTTCTTTGACTAATTTATCATCAGAGGCTCATTTTCTGGACTAAACCTGCTCTGAAAAAGGTCAGCGGCGGTAAAACACTGCATCATGCAAACAATAAGACAGAAAAAGGACACTATTAAGAGAAAAAATTCTCTTTAGAATCTAAAAAAAAGGATTATTTTTAAGAAAAAAAAGTTGAGGAACAAAACTTCTCCCTGAAAGAATCATTTCAATGAAAGTCCCTAAGAAGCCGCTTGATTTCAGCTGTTAATGTCGTTAAAAAAGACGAGACAATCAGAGGTCTGAGCCGAGCCTGTTTTTATGTGAAGGACGTTACTGAGCATGCTCAGTAGGCCTACATCAGCAGGAACACAAGCTTTTATTCACCTGAACGAGGCTCGACTTTTAACGGTGGAATCCTGCGAGTCCAGAAACTCATCTCCAGAGTGAAATCTGTGGAAACAAAAGCAGAAAGCACCGAGGTCCTGCAGAGCAAAAGGCCCATTAAAGTAAATCTGCTGACGGAGGGAAAATGTTTCTGGTCTTTATCGACTCTTTTGTGCGCTGCACCTCTGTCTGCAGGCTGCTCCTCCTCGGGGCTCCGGGAGGACAGATTTCCTCCCTCCTCGAAGTGTTCCTCGGTGCAGGAAGGAGAAGTTTCTGAGCCGCTGCAGAAGTCAGGGAGTTGTTGTAGGTGATGAGGAAAGTGGGCTGAAACGGGGCCGAAGGTTACTTCTACATTTACCTCCTGCTTTTTACCCTGAGGAGCTGCAATTTGTCTCTCTGACAGGTTCAGAGTGGAGGAGATGCACCGGAGAGCTCTGTTTATCCCTGAAGATCAGGAGGAAGACTCTCCAACAGCTGCACTTTTTAAGAGTTCCCAAACTGAGCCAGAAAATGGCAACAAAGATATGAAGACATTTACCTTAAATTCAGCTGACTCCTTTCAAACAGGAGGAGCAGAGGTTTGCCTTCTGTGGAGTCAAACGATAATAATGTAAGCTGACAAGGAGAGTGCTGGTGAAGCCCATCGATCAGCTTCATCGGGTCGATCATGTAAAGCTGCAGGAAGCCTTCATGTTGGCCCAACACCTGCAGGGGGAGGAGTCAGGGCCTCAGACGTCCTGATTTTACATTCAGTCTGTTAGTCACAGGAAAAAAAACACGCTTAAAGCAAGAATCAAACCAAACATAAAAATGTTTCCTGAACTTCATCAAACGCTGCAGTTTGAAGGAGTTTACTCTGGAACTTTTCCAGATATGTTGATATGCAGTTTCCTAAATGTGGGTCTGCACTCAGCGTAAACAAAACACTCGACTGAATCAAAACATGTGGAAGCTCGAGTCACATGACTGACGGTGGAACCAGACAAGCGTAGAAACGAGCCGACACGTCTCAACTGTCCAAACGGCTCCTCCACGGAGGTCACGAGTCTTCACCTGTTCTCAGTCCCTTCGGCTGTTTCTGCAGGTAAACAAACACTTTAGCTGTTTCTGTAGGTAAACAAACACACTTCGGCTGTTTCTGTAGGTAAACAAACACACTTCGGCTGTTTCTGTAGGTAAACAAACACACTTCAGCTGTTTCTGTAGGTAAACAAACACACTCCGGCTGTTTCTGTAGGTAAACAAACTCTTCGGCTGTTTCTGCAGGTAAACAAACACACTTCGGCTGTTTCTGTAGGTAAACAAACACACTTCGGCTGTTTCTGTAGGTAAACAAACACACTTTGGCTGTTTCTGCAGGTAAACAAACGCACTTTAGCTGTTTCTGCAGGTAAACAAACACTTCGGCTGTTTGCAGCTGTTTAGGTAAACAGACAGATGTGGTAGTAGCCAATCACAGCTTCTCCTTACCAATGGATTTAAGGACACATTAACCATCGATATGAGGAAAATATTCGGCAGATGTTGTTTCTTCCTTGCTGGTTTTTTGTTTTTGATTCTCTTTCAGGCCTCCTTCCTGCCGTGACGTGAAACCTGCAGGTCAGCTCCTTCCCGTCATCCCTTCACCGGCTCGGGGAACACACGACCCGGTTTCCTCTCTGCAGAAAAAGCTTTCAGCTGGAATCGAGGCTTCACTCTCAGAAGCGTGAGATCATCTTCTTTCTTTTATCGGGAGGTGGAGGGGTTCCACTCAGCTGCACGCCAGCTTACAGAAGCCACCAACACCACGTCTCTAACTGCAGTAATCAGTGATTAGTTTTTCCTAAATGCGATGTACAATAGAGAGGAGATAATTGCAGCCATCATGAGCTCCAGCTGCATATTAAACAGACTCGCTGTCAAAGAAGTCATTACTATTAACTGAACGCACAGATTAAAAATTCATGCTGATGTTTTCCTTTAATTCTTTCCACAGGCTAATGCATATTTACACCTGAATCTCAGCTCTACAGGAATAATTTAGAAGAAGAGCCAATTTACTCAGACAGAAATTCAGAACTGGGAGATGTAATTCGCACACGGCTCGATGCATTTAATTCAAATTTGTCACACCATGTAGGAGCAGGAACCAAGTGGAATAATTCCTTGTCTATTTACCCGTTTGTTACCACATTCTGTTAGACGTTTGAAACAAAAAATAAAGTCTACCTCCTTCAGTTCATCAAACTGATCGGGTCTTTATCAGCTTCTAAATGCTTCAAAGATGACCTGAAGAGAAACAGGTTCCACCGAGTCCAGCCTGGCTGCTTCCTCAGGACCAGGAGCTGCTGCTCAACTGATCAAAGGGATTGATTACCTGATCAGAGAGATTGATTATTGATTACCTGATCAAAGGGATTGATTACCTGATCAGAAGGATTGATTACCTAATCAGAAGGATTGATTACCTGATCAGAAGGATTGATTACCTGATCAGAGGGATTGATTACCTGATCAGAAGGATTGATTACCTAATCAGAAGGATTGATTACCTGATCAGAGGGATTGATTACCTGATTAAAGGGATTGATTACCCGATCAAAGGGATTGATTACCTGATCAGCAGGACGTTCTGCTGCTCCGGAGCAAAAACCCACTCAAGACCAGATCAGTTTTATTGTCCTGAAACTCTGAAACAGAAGAAGACTTTTCTGCACATAAAGTTTAAATCGTCTTCTGTTTGATCAGCAGAGACGTTTTAATTCAGAGGCTGAAGAACCTGAGAGCTGAGGAACATTAATGCCCCAGTTTGACTCGGTTCTCCTCAGAACGAGGCTGGAAATTAGGCCAGAGTGCCTCCACAGTAATTATAGGGAAGCAAATGAAATCAGACATTTTCTGTTCCTGAGGAAGAGCAGAAAAGCCTCGAAGACGGAGCAGAAACTAATTCTTCACAGGAAGGTTTGTTGGATCAGAATCACAGTTAAAAATAAATGTTTTGGTGCTAAAAAGCAGAGAAAAACACGGCTAAGTTTGATTCAGAGATTAGTTTCCTCACCAACATTGTGGTCAAAGTGTTGCCTGCATTATTATTCAGCGCGACTTTCACTGTCAACATTTCAGACAAAGTTCTGCGATAATTTATGCAGCGTTGCAGGAAACAAAAAGAAGCTTCCTGATTGTTTTCCACTCGCAGCAGCAAAACTCAAACCCTGATGTGATTTATTGAAAATCAAAGATCCTGAGAGAACACCGGGAATGAGTGTCAGACCTTTCAGGAAAAAGAAATTAGACTTTGGGGTTTTTCAGGCTTTTTGTCCGTTTCTGTCAGATTTATGCAGATTTCTGAACTCTGGGAGGTTTATGTGGCCGTGGAGCAGCATGCAGATATTCAGAGGACAGATCATCTGTCTTTAGGACGGAGCTGCAGGGATCCTGTGTCTCAGAGGCTTTTATCTGATGAACAGTTACTGTTACCGCGCAGAGCGGCTCATCTCTTCAAATTTAAGGAATATAAGGTTACCTGTGTGATAAAACCAGAACCATAAAGCTGAACACATCTTCAGATACAATTCAAAGGGTTTTAAATTCTCTTTTCACTGAACAAGAAACTAAAACCCGGTGATGAGATTCGTTCTTAGTGTCGGTTTTCTCTGGTTCAGCCTTTAAATGGATTGATTTGTTTCCAGCTCTGTGCTCGGGACAACAAACTGTCGTTTTCAGAAAACAAACAAACAAACAAGCTAACTAACTGACTAACTAACTAACTAATTAACTGACTGACTGACTGACTAACTGACTGAATGACTAACTAACTGACTGACTGACTGACTAACTGACTGAATGACTAACTAACTAACTGACTAACTAACTAACTAACTGACTAACTGACTAACTGACTGACTAACTAACT
>NC_051448.1:585584-586039 GCF_001649575.2 Kryptolebias marmoratus | reverse complement strand
TCATGTCAGAGTCGGAACAACAAACAGAGAAACGGAGGCACACAAACAGAAGACCGCATTAAAAGGTGATGATTCATCAGCTGAGGGCCACATCAATGCTTCAGGAGCCGCCCGAGCTCAAAGACCTGAGCAGAAGCTTCCATCGACACCTGGAAACAAACTAAACAACATCAGGTACTTCCTGTCCTCTCTGCACACCTGCACGGCACCAGAACAAACCACACAGTGGAGGGGGTGTGTTACAGGGGAGGGGGTGTGTTACAGGAGAGGGTGTGTGTTACAGGAGAGGGTGTGTGTTACAGGGGAGGGTGTGTGTTACAGGTGAGGGTGTGTGTTACAGGAGAGGGTGTGTGTTACAGGAGAGGGTGTGTGTTACAGGGGAGGGTGTGTGTTACAGGAGAGGGTGTGTGTTACAGGGGAGGGTGTGTGTTACAGGAGAGGGTGTGTGTTACAGG
>NC_051448.1:579156-580400 GCF_001649575.2 Kryptolebias marmoratus | reverse complement strand
CCTCCTCCTCCTCCTCCTCTTCCTCCTCCTCCTCCTCTTCCTCTTCCTCCTCTTCCTCTTCCTCTTCCTCCTCCTCTTCCTCTCCCTCCTCCTCTTCCTCTCCCTCTTCCTCCTCCTCCTCCTCTTCCTCCTGATGTGACTCGTAGCTCGGAGATGAGGGGAGTTTACTGAGTGAGACGTTTCCTTCCAGCTGATTGGGTTTAACGTCTTTTAGGCTCATTTTCATTCAGATCTTTTGAATTTCTTGGTAAAGTTGCAGTAAATATCTTTCTACTTCAGACAGAAACCTGATGAATAAAAAACGAGATGAAAGTTGTAAATTTAAACGTTTAAATTTCGCTGCTCCTTGTTTGATGAAGCTTCAGACCTCCTTGTTCCTCCGTTTAACCCGGTCCCCTCAGTGAACTCCACCCTGAACCGTTTCTAACCTTGGCCTTCCTGCTGCCGGTATCCCAGAGTTCTTAGCTGCAGCTGTCAGCTGCTGACTTCCTGCCTCCGTGTTCTGTTTCCTGTCAGAGGTCCGCAGGTCCAAGCCTCCAAGGCTGCCGCCAACGCCAAGAAGTTCGAGCTGAGCAAGTGGAAGTACGCCGAGCTGCGGGACGCCATCAATACGTCCTGCGGTGAGTGGGAGTTTATGGTTCTGCTCGAAGGCCCGGTTTCTGAGAACTGAGCTGAAGATCTGTATTCATTCGGCTTTTATTGTCCTAAAATCTCAGCTGTTAAAGGTTTAGCTTTTCTCTAAGCTCTCCACAGGAGGGGTCAGTAAATATCTGCAGCTGGTTTTTATTTAGATAGATTTTTGAGTGGACAGCTTTGACAAAATAATCTGCCTCTCATCGCTTTCAGCACCACTTATTTTTATTTTTGTGCCTGATGTTCTGTCCACTTCGCTCGTGTGGGAGTCGATGGCTGTCGGAGCAGAACCCGAGCCAAACGTTTGGCTTTGGTAAACCAGAAAACCCACAATAATCAGGAGAACCCACTTCAGCCTCACGAAAGTGGTTCTGTTTGAGACAAACTTCCTGCTTCAGAACCTGGTCCGGAAGCCGGACCGCCAATACAATCCAGACCTTCTGTCCCCACCTCAGCAGCTTCCCGAACGTCGCAGATTTCATCTGCTGGACTTCAGAAGAGGAAACAGGACCAGCCCGGTTAGGTCCGAGCATCCAGGGTTCAGGACCAGCCCGGTTAGGTCCGAGCATCCAGGGTTCAGGACCAGCCCGGTTGGGTCCGAGCGTCCAGGG
>NC_051448.1:572192-576946 GCF_001649575.2 Kryptolebias marmoratus | reverse complement strand
TCCAGGGCTCAGGACCAGCCCGGTTGGGTCCGAGCATCCAGGGCTCAGGACCAGCCCGGTTGGCCAGAAGAGCTGAGAGAAATCAGCCAAAGTCCAAAGAAGAACCTAAAGAAGTGTTGATCCGGACCTGTGATCTGGACCTGTGATCTGGACCTGTAATCAGGACGGGATCAGGACGGGATCAGGACGCTTGGTTCTTTTGTCCTCTGACAACAGGAGGTCCAATCAGAGTCCAGCCTGTGAGCCCACCTGTCCTCTGCACGCAGCAGGGTTCGAGGATGAGGAGGGTCGGCGCCGGCTGATGGCTTCACATGAACACAGATGAGTGTGTTCACGTTTAGCAGGCCGCTCAGCTCCCAGACGGAGGACCAGACTGAATACTGATGAGGTCACGTTGAAGCTGCAGAGAAAGAAAATGCCGACAGAAGACGGAGACGAAGGCTCATTGACTCCTGCAGAGAATTCAGCCATTTCCCTCCACCTCTGTGCATCTGAAGGGTGCATTAAGCATCGGAGCGTACGCTGTTTCCATGAATCATCCCGGTGTAGAGGGATGTTTGCTCCAGCTGACGGGATCATGCCTTTCACAGGTTTAACACTTACTTACTGTGGATTTATTGATAGCTGCCTGCCGGAGAGGAATGTGAACATCGGTGAACTTCTTCACGTCCTCAGGGTGCAGACGAACAGAGTTCAAACAGGAAACAAGAAGGCGGAGGGCATTAGCATTGCAGGGATGTTTTCAGTCCTCAGCAGGTCAGATGTGTAAAAACCCCATCACATATTTCAGTTTGATCTTTAAAGCATCTCCAGGTTTATCAGTCTGTCGACATGAAGAACCTGAGTGATATCCTGAGCGGAGCTGAACTCCTGGTGGTCTGATCCCAAAGAAGCAGCAGTTAGTGTGAACAGTCAGAAGAAGACATGTTTGAGACCAGGAGACAGGAGACAGGACACAACTTCTGTCTCCTGTGGGTTTGTTTCAGGCTCCAGGATTCCTCTGTCCTCTCTGAGCTGAAGGTCGAGGAGTTTTAACTTCAAGTCGGGTGAAGTTTGATCGAGTTCTGCTGATGCAACAAGTCAGACTTTGTTACCCTGAACCTTTAATACCCCTCACTTTCTCTCGGTTGGGTTTTAATGGAGGTTTGAGGTTCTGGGCAGCTCTGCTTCTCCTGAACACGTCCTGAAGTTTTACTTCAGGACACCAGGAGCAGCATGTCTGAGTTCAGAGCAACACAGACGTGTTTAGGTTCAACTCAGAGAGGCTGAAGACCGTCAGCTTTATATCTGACTGTGTTTACGTCCTGCTCGGAGGTTTTTGTTCCTGTCCACGGTCAGGAACGAAGGATATTCTGACTCTGTTCTGCTTGTTCTGCAGATATCGAGCTCCTGGCCGCCTGCAGGGAGGAGTTCCACCGCCGGCTTAAAGTCTACCACGCCTGGAAGTCAAAGAACAAGAAGAGGAACACGGAGACGGAGCAGCGAGCTCCTAAATCTGTCATTGACTACGGTACGCCTGCAGACACGGTTCTGTGTCCTAACACTGACAATGTTCAGTCATTTCATTTCTCTCAGCTCCATCTGAGTGTGTGTGAAAATAACAATAATAATCGGACTGGCCTGCAGGTGAGAGGAGACGTGTTAATAAAATCAGAACACAAACGCTGAGCGCCTCCATGGTGACGACCCGACGTCTGCTCTCTGTCACTTTCAATCACACGAGGAACTAATGGTCTCCGTCTCACCTCGCTGCGTCGCCATGACAACAGAGAGCTCTCAGTCAGAGCTGCACGCCAGCCTTCATCCTCGTCTTCCTCAGCAGGCGGGGTTTAACGGGAGCTCTGGTTCCTGACTGGTCCTCTGGGGACCGGCAGTCAAACAGATCGACTGATCAAAACCGATGTGCTTCACAGATAATCAGCACATTATCAGATATTTTACTATTTATTAACAGCTCGACTCACTCCATTTGTGGTTTAATCCACTGGAAGACGACTCTAACGCTGAACGAGGAGGCAGTTTGTGTCGCAGCATGTAAACACTGCTGACAGGCAGGGTTTGAACTTGGAACTCGTTCTGCCTTCATTCTGTAACCTGCCATGTTTCCTTTCAGATCATTCGTCTCCTGTGAGAAGAGCCAGTAAGTCCTCCTGTAGTATCCCTTCATTAACCCCCACCCTAACCCTCCCATCAGGGTTCAGGTCTGCTCTTCAGTGGGACTGCTGCTGGTTGATGGGAAGCTGTTTGAGGTGGAGGGGTTTCCATGGCAACCGCTGCCTCCATCTGTGTGTGTGAGATTTGGACGATTGTCAGACGTTTCTGCTGCGTCTGTGACAGCAGGAACAGATTCCTGCCGTCGGTGAAGGAGCAGTGAGACGAGAGGAAAGGGCTGCTGGGCTGCTGAGTGCCCGAGAAAACCAGCAAATATTAAAGATTTCAGAAAGAGATCAGCAACATTTCTGTCTCCTCCTCCTGGTATTTGGTTTCAGGTCATTAGTTGAATCTGTGTAAACACGTCCTGTGCAGCGTCGTCGGTAGTTAACTGGAGCTGCAGCTTCGTGGCTGATGTGACCCTGAAAGTCAACAGCTGATCTGATTGTCCTTCAGAAAAGACGAGTAGAGGAACCTCCAGGAGTCCAGCCCAACATGATGCCTCGTTAGTGTGTTTGACAGCAGTCATAAATCTTTGTCGGTTCTGAAGCTGTTTTTTACGTTGGAGCCTGAACACACCTCTCTGCCACTCGTTGAGTCACCTGAGACGCTTCTGAAGGAGCGAAGCCGCAGTTGGAAGAAGAAGTAATCACCGACCCGAGTGAATCCAGCAGGGAGTGAAGTACGAGTGTCTCTGATGAATAAAACTCTTTCTGTGGTTGTTGAGGCTCAGTGGAGTTCTCTGACTTTTTGCTGACCTGGTTTCTGCCACCATCTTGTTGCCGTGTGTCATCAGCCCAGAAATCAGCTTCTTTTATTTAACAAACATGTCAGGAATGATGTGGAAGCCCTGTCGGTGTCACCGGGTTAAAACACCGACCCGACACGCTCCCGCTGCTGCGATCAGATGGAGAGCTGGAAGGATTCTCACCTGATCACAGCTTACCTGTGCTGCAGGTATTTACCTGTTAGTCTGGAGTTACTTTCATCCTTTATCCTCATAATGATGCACTTCAGTGTTTAGACGGGGATAACTTCTAAAATATCCACTAATTCACTGTTATTTCACAGAGATTTTACTGTTGGTATACTAATGTGTAAAACTAATGTCATATTTTCAGTTAGCTGTTCTAAAGGTGGGTAACTTTTCACTGTAGCACAGATTTTTGGACAGGACAGAAAAAAACTGAAATATTTGTCACATTTTCAGTGATTTATGAGCTAATATGCCTGTGAAATGTCATGCCATGCTCGTTAAAGTGCCGGTTCTGATGGGGCTGAATTTAGTTTCTGTTACTCTGATGGTCTGCTGCGGTCGTCTATGTAGCTCCTAGCAAAATGGCGGCTGGTGAGCTCAGACTGTGCTGCTGTTGGTCGTTCCAGCGTGTCTTTATTTCCGTGGCTGTAACGGTCGAGCTCCGCTGCTCTGACAGCTTTAAACCTTCAGTTTCCTGTGAAACATGGCCGTCCTTGGTGCTGACTGAACAAGCTGATTCTTAGGCTGCAGTTTGTAGTCAGCTTTCTGTTCCTCCTGCTGCGCTTCACGTCTCGCTGGTTTCTCTCCTGTTTCCTCTGCTGACCCTCCTCCGGCTCTAACAGCAGGGCTGCACGTCGGGGAGACTCGTTGTTCTCACCTGATCCCAGAACAGCAGCGTGCAGCCGAATGTTTACATCCAGGGATGGGAAACAGATGGTTCTACGACCACCTTAGTTAGGAACCAGAACATTCAGGAATGTTGTAATATTTGAAGCTTTGACAAAGTCTGACTTTTATTTTGAAAAGTTTATTTTGAAAAGTCCAGGTTTAGTCCTCTTCCTGTTCCTCTGAATCCTCCTGGCAGCCATGATGGAAACAGGAGGAAGAAAAGCATGCTGGGTAATGTAGAAGACCCAGAAGCTGCTGAGGAGCTGGTTGCCATGGTGATTCCTGAGCTGGCAGCCATAATGAAAACAAAACCGTTCAAATTAGTTGTTTGTAAATTGGCTTTGATTGTAAATGATAAGACGTTCAGATGAGTAAAGTTCTAAATTAAATTGGAGCTAAAATGATCATAAACATGATTTATCCAGAAACACAAACTTTCCCGTTACCTGCATGTGAACGCGCCCCGGCTGCCCTCATCAGTCCAACCCGTCTAACCTCTCTGTCCTCCAATCAACAGCCCAGCAGAACCCGGCTCCGCCCATCCCGGCCCGGCAGTACGAGGTGGCCCTGAACCGGCAGCAGCGCTACTTCCGCATCCCGTTCGTCCGCCCGGGCGACCAGTACAAGGACCCCCAGAACAAGAAGAAGGGCTGGTGGTACGCGCACTTCGACGGGCCCTGGATCGCCCGGCAGATGGAGCTGCACCCCGACAAGCAGCCCATCCTGCTGGTCGCGGGTCAGTACCGGTACCGCTCCAGGGCGGGTTAGAGCTTCAGCTGGAGAAAACGTTACAGAGCATCTGAGTTTGTTACTCCAGCAGAACCCACAGAAACCTTTAAAAGCTTCAGAACCACTGATGGGTCCGTTACAGATTCAGCCAGGTTGTTTCGAACCAGGACCAGGTTTAGATCCAAACAGGACCGGGTTTAGATCCAATCAGGACCGGGTTTAGATCCAA
>NC_051448.1:563746-570812 GCF_001649575.2 Kryptolebias marmoratus | reverse complement strand
GACCAGGTTTAGAGCTCCAACAGGACCGGGTTTAGAGCTCCAACAGGACCGGGTTTAGAGCTCCAACAGGACCAGGTTTAGAGCTCCAACAGGACCGGATTTAGGGTTTAGAGCTCCTTCTCGGGTCTGGGGGGACATTGTTCAGCTGCGTTCTGTGAGTTTTGTCTCCATGGACGGATGCTTCTCTGATGGATGTTGTTGGTTGTTCCAGGGAAGGACGACATGGAGATGTGCGAGCTGAGCCTGGAGGAGACGGGTCTGTCCAGGAAACGTGGCGCTGAGATCCTCCCTCGGCAGTTTGAGGAGATCTGGGAGCGCTGCGGGGGGGTCCAGTACCTCCGCAGCGCCATCGAGAGCCGGCAGGCGCGGCCCACCTACGCCACGGCCATGCTGCAGAGCAGTATGCTGAAGTAAGGGTGGGGGGGCGCCGCAGACAGAAGGGACGAATGCACCGGTGACCCGACCCGACCCAGGCGGCAGGCACGGCGGTTCCTGTCAGCTGTCTCTTTGTTGTTTTTGTTTGTGCCGGGGGGGGCGAGGGCAGGGAAACCCTATGCAGAAACAAAATGATTTGTGTTCGTCTAACTGAGGCCTTAAAACCACTTTAACAGGGTTCACTGCCCCCCCTCACTGTGAGGGTCCCATTAATCCGGATTTAGATCCCTAATGTAACTGCAGACCTCGCTGATTTCTTTCTGTGTGATGTAAACGGGCTTGGGTTCTGATCCGAGAACTTTGGACTGAACTGGATTCTTTTCTTTGTGATTCCATTAAAATAAATTATGCAACTGCTGAGATGCGCTCCACCCTGACGTGTTCGGATGGATCCCACGGTTCTGCTGCTCCGGTACTCGGCTTGGAACTGGAACACTCAGCTTCTCCGAGTATTTTCTACAGAACGGCGCTCCCGCTGGAATGAAGAGGTTTATTTTTGGAAGAACAGTTTCTACTTGAGAGGTTGTAACGAGAAGCAATAAATCAGCCGAACGTGTGGTGATGATGGACAATCCTCCGAGAGGCTTCCTGTTCGCCGCACACTTACAGGCGGCGTTAACATGCAGAGGTGGGAAGTTCTGATCAGGTTCACGTGGAGGTTTGTGGAGCAACTTTGACCCAAATGTGTCGAGCTTCCTTCCTCTCGTAGCTCACTCTTACTATTCTCGGAACATTTCCACTTCAACCCATTTCCAGGCAGAACTTTCTGGAGTTTCCATCATGATGTCAGACGAAGTTATCTGAACGGTTTATTTCTCCAACATCCACCCCTCAGTGTCTCCTGGACCTCAGGCTGGTCGTCTCTGTCGGTGGAGTTCAGTTCAGCCGGCTGCTTTCCTGCTTTCTGACCCGGTCGGGTCTGACCCAGCTTCCTCCTGACAGGGACAGTTTGGGACAACCAAATCTAACAGAACATTCAAACTAAGTTTATTTCTTGTTGAATCGTTCCTTAAAAGTCTGACATTAATTTGACATTCCTGCCTGCTGCTGGACTTCCTGCGTTCAGGTTTTGGTTCTGGTTCTGAACCAGAAGTGAAGCTGTGTGACTTACCTGCATGTTAACGCTGTTTGTAACGGGACCACGATCAGAACCTGAGTTTTTGTCCAAACACCACATTACAATCACTCCTGGGGGAGCACTGCCTTTGTCCGCTGTCACGTTTCTAACACGAATAAAATCATTCCATGTTTCAGTCCTCTCTGCTCCTTTCATTCTGCACACAAACAGTTGATTTGGATTTTCAGCTGAAGAAAAAACAAAGAAACATTTCATTTCTCAGATTCATGTTATTTACAACAACAGGAAATGGCTGCTTTCAGTTACAAAGAAGTTGAATCAAAGTTGATCTGCAGCTTTAGAGTCCAGTTCTGGTCCTCGGGGGGGGCCACCGTCCTGCAGGTTTTACATCATGGCCTCTGACCCCAGACAGCTCCGGCTGCAGGACTGACTCAGGACGGGGTTCAGGATGTGGTGTGGTCCCAGGTTCGACGAAGGCTACGATGAGTTAAATGTCCACGCTGCAGAACCTGCAGAGACCAGGATCCGACACCCCGGCTTTCCAGAATAAAAGCATGATGTAAAGACAGTATTTACAGGATGGTTTAACAAGAGGAGGTTATTCAGGTTTGTTGTCCCACAGTTCTTTACTGGTTGGTAAAACTGGTAATCCCAGCTTTAATCCCAGCTTTAATCCCAACAATCAAACTAATCTGGTCCTGAACCTTCAGGAGAAATAATTGAGCAGATGTTTAGATGTTGGAGCTCCATCGGTGCCAGCTGTGACTCAGAGGTCGTTAGTTAAAAAAAGAGTTGATAAAAGTCCACAATAATTATTTTAATGGAACGTTTCCTAATATTCTAACTTTTTCCAATAAACTCCAGCTTTTATTCTGTAGAATGATGGACCTAAATAATTCTGTAATGACCTTTGACCTTTCCCAGGTTGATGGGCAGCAGCCATCATTGCTGATGTCTTTCCATCTTGGCGTTGGAGCATTTAGAGGAGGGAGAACCCCCCCCCCTCAGTTTGTTTGGTTCCTCTCAGGTCGGACTCATCCTGTTTCAAACTCCAGATCATCAGTCTGAACTTTTAGATTCTAGAGACAAAACCAGAACCTTTGGAGAACCGGCAGATGGAGGAGGTCCACCGGTCCTGAGAGGAGCTCTGAGGGACACGGAGACGAACGGAGCGAGGCCTTCACGAGTTCCTGCCGCCGAGTCCGAGTCGGTTTGAACCCGAGTCATCAGAACCGAAGGATGAAGGTGCTGCGTTTCAGTGTTCCCAGGTTCCTGTGAGGAACCCACACGCCTCAACCAACCAGAGGCCTTAAACACAAACTCGTTTAGATTGGAGGAATGCATATCACCCGCCGCTTTGCACACCAAGGTTTTAAACAAAGATCTTTTAACCCTCTCATGGATCTGATTTCTCCTGTTACTAAAACTTAGTTTGAGCCTGAGAGGGTTAATGCAGTCAGAATTAACCTTACCAAAGATGGCCGCCACAGCTAATCGACTTCATAACCAGCTGTGTCCAGCTGAACGTTTGAATTATTTTCTCTCAGGTTCCTGATTGTGACTCGGTGTCTGTTGCTCCTCCAGTTTCAGGTGAACACAGACAGTTCTAACGAGGTTCTAACGAGCTGAGCCGGATCTCCTGGATGAGCTGAACCCGGGTCTTCAGACTTCAGAACCAAGCTCATCATTTTGTTTTCCTGTTTTCTGCCTGATGGAAACAGAATCTGAAATGTTCTTTGTTGAATTAATTAGATCATTTTTTAGGCTCCTGAAAAGAAAAAGAAGAGCGAGGATAAAGACTCCTGACGCTGAACCTGCTGGATGTTTTTCAGGTCTTTATTAGTCCTGACCCGGCAGAGTCTTTTGGTTCTGGACGTGTCTGCAGCTCGGTGGTGAGTAATCTCAGAGGTCAGACAGGTGGACGTCCACAGTCCTCCGTCCTTCGGGCTTAATTAAAAACAAGAAGCTTTCTGCTTCGTCCGACGACATCAGCTGTTCTGGTGTAACGGCGTCTGATTGGCTGCTTGGACCCAAAGCTTAACGAGCAGAGTGACCCGTTTCATCACCACTGAGTTAAACCTGAATCTGTTGCTTTCCTCAGGTAATTAACTGAATATCAGGCTTTAAAATGCAGATCAGGCTCAAATAAAACAGGAGAAATCAGATTTTCTGTGAAGACTCGAGGCGATCACGTGACTCAGCGTTCACACAGACGGTCCCGAGTCGGTTCAGAAGTTAAATTCTTGATTTTGGTCAAACTTTTCTCTTCTTTAGTGGAGTAGAGGAACAAACCGCTCCAGTGTTGGTACTGACGGGTCCATCTCCAACAGTACCGTTAATCAGGTCCGGTCCAGTCCGTGGTTCTAACTGCTCAGGCCTGGGAGGGTGGAGGTGGTTCTGGAAGAGATGAAGCAGGAAGCACAGAATAAATATTCACACTTCAGAGAAGGCGTTTTATTTACCGCCCTGCTGACAAACGAGACCCGGTGGGAGGAGAACCTGAGGAGAACCTGAGGAGCCTTTGTTTGGGTTTTATTCAGGATTTAACCACCGACACTCCGCCTCCTTACAGGTCCGGGCTTTTCTGGATCAGGACGTCCAACAAGGTTCTGCTAAAAAACAAACAACCGATTCTACTGAGAGGTCAGACCAGAGCTGGAACCAGGTTCTGATGGGTCAGGAGCTGGACCCTCTTCATGATGGAGAAATAAACCATCTTCCTTCTTCTGTTTGTCTACGGCCCGGTTCTGACGGGTCTATGGAGCTGCTGCAGCAGGAGTTGTTCTGGTTTTAAACTTTGTCATTTCAACATCTCTTCAAAGTCCAGAAGCTTCAGGAAGAAGAGAAATCTCTGCGTGGTCTGATGAAGGTAGGACTGAAAGTTAGAGATTCAGCTGCTGGCGGATTAATGGTTCAGGAGGAAGAATCTCTGAGGTGGAGCGTATCAGGTGCTGACGGCCAACCAGAGGGAAATTACATTTTCTGTGGCAGTCGAGAAGCAGAAACTGTGAGACAGCAGTTCATAAAAATCTGAGTTACAGCTGGCAGTGATTTACAGAGCAGAGAGCTGCCGTTATTTCCCAGAACCACGGCGTCTGGTTGCTCTAAAACTGTATTTAGAAGCTGAAAATGAGCAAACGAACAAACAAACATGGAGACAAACTGAGCATTTAAATTAAAACTACCAAAAATAAAAGTTCTGCAGGAACTGGTGTCTCTTTTAAACACTATACCTCTGGCTTTCTGCGTCCTGTTTTTATGAACATTTTAAACAACTTCCCAACTTTTTCAGAATGTATCTCCTCTCTGGTCTGGGACACCTCCAGGAGGACCTGGGGAGGACCTGGTCTGGATCTCCCTCCTGGACCTGTTTGCTTCACGAACCGACTACAGATATGAGAAGATGGATGGATGTTGGTTGGATGATGGATGGATGATGGATGGAAGTTTTTCTTTTGCTTGTTCAGACTTTGTTCTGCCTCTATGGTTGGTAATTATATGCAGTTGCAGCTGAGTTGAGCTAACATGTTAGTTAGTAAGTTGGTTAGTTGGTCAGTTAGTTAGTTAGTTAGTTAGTTAGTTAGTTGGTTACTCTGACTCTGTAACATGTCAGCCTTGACAAACCTTTATTTGTCCAAACTTGAATTGTATTTCTGAATATGCAGTTGTTTGGAGGCCTGTGGACCTGCAGTCGTTCCTGTAGATCAATGATAATTAAACATTCATTCGAGCTGACAGGGTTTTAATCTTTCACAAGCTGAATATTACTCCGGTTTTCCACCATCCTCTAACCTTTGCAGTGGTTTTCATCCTGTCATCTATAAATGTCAGTTTTAAAAAATGACTCCTGATGATTATCCAACCATGTGGCAGTGACTTTAATTCAGTTAAAGCTTTATCATTTATTGAAAGCTCCTCAGGATAAAGAGCTGACAGTTAATCAAACATCGTATTAATTAGGTTTTAAAGAAACAGCCCACCAGTTTTAAACAATTAATTATCAGGGCAACAGTATGAGGTGAGTTTAGTCGTTTACCTGCACATAGCTCCGCCTCCTGGGACGATGACACACTCCCCTCCTCGGCAGAAGTCCGGCTGCAGGACGCAGACGCTCCGGCAGGGCTGGTTGTCCACGGAGAGGAAGCCCGGCTCACACAGACACCGGGCCTCTCTGGTCCAGCCGTTCACCACGCAGCGAGAAAAGGCGTCGCAGGCCAGGAACTTACAGGGATCGGCCCGATCAGCTGCAGGCCGAGAGGGAAGAGTTAGAGTCCAACTCTCAGCTCCTACCACGCCACTTTAAGACTTCTGTTTGTGCGTGCAAAGGTCCGTTAGCTGTGGTGGCCTTTTGGAGTCAGGTTGACTCCAGTAGCTCAGGGTTTGTTGTCTGGATTTAGTTTCTGTATCTGGATTCCTGCAGAATTCTTATAGACTGGTTCAAACCAGCCTGGTGTTGATTCTGCAGATCCTCCAGCAGATTAAATCAGAAACGTGGGGATGAGGTGGGCAACAAAATAATGTGCACGGCCACTGTGCAGCAATGAAAGCTCTCAGGATTCAGTGTCAGCCTGGCAGATTTGAGTCTGACAGTGGCAGCCCGGTGAGACGCTGGGTTTCCTTCAGCTGTTATCAGTCCTGACCTTCTAACTCTTCTTCTTTGGTCCTGCTGCTCAGCTTGGTTCAGAAACACGCTGAACATCATGCTGAGAACCATCAGGTACAATCAGTTTTTACACGACTTTACGCTGAGTATAAAATCAGTCATCGGACAGTTGAGGGTTTAGTTTTCCAGGATTCTTTCTTCCTGCAGAACCCCGCAGAGTGTTGGTGGATGTGACTGATACAGCTCATTACTGAGTCCATTTGAATGTTTCTGATGAATGCTGAGCCGTGTGTGTGTGTGCGTGTGTGTGATATTACAGCTCGGTGACGTATTATTAGCTGCTTGTTTGAGTTGAATCTGCTGCAGAAACAATCAGCTCCACAGTAAGATAAAGTTTTATTGTCTGAATGCTGAGTCAGCGTTTTTACTTTATATTTCAGCTCTTCAAACATCAGAACCTTCAGCTCATTCAGCTGAGGGCTGCTGGGACAGCTGGGTTCTGTAACTTTATGTGCTTTTATTTTCCCACAGAAAAACATTGTTTCCTCCTCACCTGTCTCTCTGCCTGTCTCTCTGCTCGCCTGTCTCTCTGTCTACCTGTCTCTCTGCTCACCCGTCTCTCTCCCTGTCTCTCTGTTTCTCTGCCTCTCTCTCTGCCCGCCCACCCGTCTGCCTGTCTCCCTGTCTCTCTCTGCCTGTACGAACCTGGTTCGACGTCCAGGGCGCTCCTGCCTCTCTGTCTCCCTGCTTGTCTGTCTCTCTATCTGTCTCCCTGTCTCTCTCTCTGCCTGTCTCTCTGTCTCCCTGCCTGTCTGTCTCTCTGTCTGTCTCCCTGCCTGTCTGTCTCTCTGTCTGTCTCTCTGCCTGCCTGTCTCTCTGTCTGTCTCCCTGTTTCTCTCTGCCTGTCTCTCTGTCTCCCTGCCTGTCTGTCTCTCTGTCTGCCTCTCTCT
>NC_051448.1:561992-562803 GCF_001649575.2 Kryptolebias marmoratus | reverse complement strand
TCCCTGCCTGTCTGTCTCTCTGCCTGTCTCTCTGTCTCCCTGCCTGTCTGTCTCTCTGCCTGCCTGTCTCTCTGTCTGTCTCCCTGTCTCTCTCTGTCTGTCTGTCTGCCCGCCCGCCCGTCTGCCTGTACAAACCTGGTTCGACGTCCAGGGCTCTCCTGTCGATGTGGATGTGCATCTTCTTGGCGGTGGAGGAGCAGAACTCGTCCAGGATGCAGCGGACGGCCTCGGTCACGTTGTACGGCACCGACTTGGAGAACCTCATCTTGCTGTTGACGACCACGCTGCCCTTCCTGAAGTTAAGGATCTCCAGCTTCCTGAAGCCCGTCAGGTTGGCCTGCAGGTAGGGCAGCAGCTGCAGAGCCGAAGCAGACAAGAACCGTTAGGAACGCTGCTTCCAGATGTTAACGAGCCTCATCTGTTCCACAGGAGAAGCTGCAACAGATTTATCTAAAGTCTAACATCAGCTGAAGGAGGTCAGAAATGATCTGATGCTGATTGAACCTAAAGATGCCTCCGGATCCGTGTAAACCAGGGCCCGGTTCCATCCAACCCGACTCAGGGTTGAGTTACTGACACAAAACCACCAGGAGACAGAAACATTTAATGTGGGGGCGGGTTCTGTTTTTAAATGAATCTTTAGCTTTCAGGTTGTCTGAGTGTGACCAACCAACAGGACTCCAGACCTTCAGCCCAGAGACAAACATTTAAAGATCTGAATGTGAACAGCTGCAGGAACTCGGCTCCTCAGCAGCTGCAGGAACCCGGCTCCTCAGCAGCTGCAGGAACTCGGCTCCTCAGCAGCTGCAGG
>NC_051448.1:553630-560428 GCF_001649575.2 Kryptolebias marmoratus | reverse complement strand
GGCTCCTCAGCAGCTGCAGGAACCAGGCTCCTCAGCAGCTGCAGGAACCAGGCTCCTCAGCAGCTGCAGGAACCCGGCTCCGACACCCAGATCGTCCCACAGCGAGCCCGATTCTGCTCAGAAGGTCTTTCAGACGTGAAGCTGGCCTCAAACATCAGGTGATCCGTTCAGATGTTGGTTGATCTCTTAGCCCTCAGAGTTCGTGTTGGGGAGGACTCTCAGCTGTAGCTTAGTCTCTGTAAAACTGACTAAGTTAAGTCTTTTTCATTTCATGGATTATTAACAAAACCTTTTTTTTTAACATTTTTCAAAATATTTCTTCTCATTTTTGAAAGGAAGAAAAGATGTTTTTTGGGAGGGATATCCTGTTTTTTATAAGTTTGAACAAACAATCCTTTTCTTGTAACTTTGTGTTTTTAGCAAAAGGAAATATGCTGAAACAAATTAGGAGTTTCTCAGACCAACTTTCCTCTGCGTGTCATTATTTGTGTCTCAGGTCTCTGCGGGTTCTGCTGCATCGTCTGTTATTGACTCCGTTCCTCCCGCCCTCATTAATTTATCCCGTTATTGTCTGGAGTAAAACAAACGCTGTATTAAACCTGCTTGAGCTTGAAATAATCTCACTGCTTCCGTTCATTGAAAACATGAAAACAAATTAATTCAGTGAACAACAAACCTCAGCTTTTTAAGAATAAAAACAAGCAGCAGCAAAGCTCACAGCAGTCACAGACTGCAACAATATTTGCATTTAAAAAGGTATTAAATTAAAAATATCTTGAATCAAAATGTAGCCTGATCACCCTACGTATGCATCAGATACAGGAGGAGGAGCTGTGAAGCTCCATCTGTCCTGTTGAGGACATTTCACAGACCTGTGTGGGATTCTACTCACCACGTCTAAAAGGGTGTTCTCCAGGGACCGGTACTCAGCCGAGGTCTTATTGAAGAGATCTTCAGTGAAGTCCAGGTTGGTGAGACGCAGGCTGAAGAAGACAACCAGTTCCGGGCTGTGGATGGCCGTGGTCATGGAGGGCGTGGTGAGGTACGTCAAAGAAGGCGGAGCAGTGATGCCAGCGGTGCTTTCTTTATCTCCTGCAGATGTGAAACCACTGCCTGCATCTGTGGTCGGGATGCTGGTGTGGTCCGGCTCCTTCAGGAAGTCCTGGACAGTCTCATCTGGAGCAGCTGGAGGGCTGGTCCTGTGTTCACTTTCTGCCTTATAGTCAACAGTAATGCTGACTGGATCGCCTCGGCCCGGCTCGGTTCTGTCCTCCTGTAAAGACCCAGCAGCAGCAGCAGGGGTCGTAGAGTCCTCTGCTGCCTCCAACAGTCCAGAGTCTGCAGTCGGACCGGCTGAGGTCACAGCCGGAGGTGTAGGAAAACCTTCTGACGCTGGTCTTCCTGTCACCATCCTTTCTTCAACCTCTTGTTTCTCCATCTTGGATTCTTCTGAGGCTCCTGCTCCCTCTGATTGGTCGCTTTTCTCGGCTTCAGTCACCTCTGAAATTTCAGACAAAATGTCAGAATAAAACCAAAAACACTTCAAATAAAGATGAGCACAAGTTAACAAAATGTGCTGGGGATTTTTAAAGAGATATTCTGTCAAATCGTTATCAGTAGTTAGCGCCTTATCAGCTGTGACGTGTCTGCAGAAAGAGGCAAAAGTCTTCATCCAGGCTAGGCTAATGGCTAGCCGAACAAAGGCCAGTTTTATAAAACAACTGCATGAAAGAACCCTCCGTTAGTTAATAATAGGACTCTACAGTGTTTGTTTAGTTTCTTTCATTCTACACCAGTGTATGATGGAGGATTAAGATTAATGCTGACGGTGCTGAGGCTGTGAACGTATCCGCCCGTCGGATCAGTTCATCTTGTCAGTCCAAAGGTTTCCTCAGCACCATCTGTAAACACACGGTTTATTTCTGCACACATACGTCGTTGTTCTGTTGAGAAAACAGCAACAAGCTAAACTGTAGAGGTTTACCATGAACTAATGTAACATTCTTTCACACCGCTGGTTTTGACAAAGAGCCTGAAAAACGATGATGAAAGTCTGGTCTTTGTTTGGCTAGCTGTTAGCCCAGCCTGGATGAAGACTTTTGCCTTTTTCTGTGTACCCTGTGCTGTAAGACTGATGTTACAGCTGATCAGGTACCAACTGTGGATAACCTTTACTCAGATCATCACTCCAGGTTGACTAAATTATTTCAACTTTGCCAAAGGAAATTCTGCAGAAATGGAGAGTTGACAGACCACTCATCTGATGGGTTCTTACCTGGGACAGTTTCTGTTGTTCTGACGGCACCAGAGTCCGTCTCCAGCTGAATGTCCGTACGATCAACTTCCTCCTGGATGTCAACATCATCGATGACGGGATAGTTGAGGTCCGATCTGCCTTCGTCAAAGGGCTGAGCTGGTATGATGGGTAAGTTTTCCTCCTGGGAGGGATAATAGTCATGACTAACATCAGGATAAAGTTTATCTTCTTGAAGAACTTCAACAGCATCCCCTTCAAAGTGAAGTCCTTCCATGGTGCCCTCCGGATGAAGGATTTTGATCGATACAGCAGGTGGTTCGGTAACATCTTTCTCAGGCGCTGGCTCTAAAACATCAGCTGTTTTCTCCTTTGGACGTATTTCTGAGACATCAGCACCTTCCTCAACTCCAGCCTCCTCTGATTCTGACTCTGAAGTCTCAGGTAATCCTGGGGTCAGTGGGTCTGGCTCTGATGCTCCTTCTGGACCCTTGGGTGACTCCTGAGTCTCGTCTTCAGCTCGTGGAGGACGTTCTGGCTCAGAAATTTCCAGTGGCCATCCATCTGGTAAAGAGACAACTTTCACTTCCTCTGGTTTTACAACCTCAACATCCTCCATCTCTGGTTGGGGAGTTTCAGACACATTTGGTAACTCTGACTCTTTTCCAGGTTCTGGTTCTGGAGATGGTCTAACCTCTTCCTCTTGTTTCTCTGGTGATTCATGCCTTTCCTTTTCAGGAGGAGAAACACCAACTAAACTTTCACTTGGTGTTGTAGCTTTAGGAACTTCTTTATTGTCTAAAATCTCCTCCAGTGATGTGTTGGGTTTGAAAACATCCTCTGGGAAAAGAATTTCAACAACTTGTTCTTGCTTCTGTTCATCAGTTGTCTTTTCCTCGACTTCTGCAGATTCAGGCACTTCAGGCACCGGTTCCTGTGGTTCAACAACTTCACCCACTTTCAACAATTCATCTGTTTCCTTTGAGAGGTCGGGTAAAGTTTGGTCTGTGATGTCAAACAGACTTTCCTCCAAGACTTTAGGTAAATTTTCCTCTGATAATTGTGGTACATTTTCATCTGACACCTTGAGAACCATTTCCTCCGAGACGTCAGGAACCCTTTCCTCCGAGACGTCGGGAACCATTTCCTCCGAGACGTCGGGAACCCTTTCCTCCGAGACGTCGGGAACCATTTCCTCTGTGACAAAGGAGTCTTTTTCCTCCACCGATTCAGGTACGGTTTCCTCAGACACTTCTGGAACCCTTTCTTTAGAGACTTCAGGTTTGGTTTCCTCAGAGACTTTAAGTAATGTTTCTGCTTCCTCATCCCCTTCTTGTAGCGTTTCTTCAGGCTCTCCAAGTACTTTTTCCAAGGAAACATCTGGTACTGTTTCCAAGGAAACATCTGGTACTGTCTCCTCTGAAACATGAGGTCCTATTTCCTGAGAAATTTCAGAGACTGGTCTTTCTGAAATGTTCTCACCTTCAGCCCCATCTAGCTTTGACTCTTGTTGTTCGTGAGGTTCTGAGACGCCCAAATCCACCTTCCCATCATCTGGAAGAGCATTAATGTCCTCATCTTCTTGAAGGTTTACTGATGCCTCAGTGGGGGTCTGCTCTGTGACGGCTGGCTCCTTCCTTGTTGTCAGTAAAATCTGAGCGGTTGGAGTAAACAGAACACCAGAAGGAGGAGTCAGGTCTTCCTCTGAGATCAGGTTCGGAGACACAGTGATCGATGGAGCATCTGCCTCCACCTGGAGAATCACAGGAGGGGTTGGGATGTAGCTGCGCACAAGTTCACCGGTTTCATTGTGATGAATGTTTTCAATCTCGTGCTTAATGATGAACAATTCTTCTTCCTTCCACTCCTGATCCGACGGCTCGGGTTCAGTCACATAAACTGCGTCTGATTCATCAAGAACGTCTGCAGAAGTAGGCGGCTGCTCGCTGCTCGTTGTCCCATCAGTCACTGTCGTTTCCAGGTCTGAGGCAGAATCCAGCAGAGTCACGAGAGCGTTTTCCTTCTCCGTGGGGGCGAGGGGGCCCGCCGGCTCCGGCTCCGGCTCGGGGAGGACAACATCAAACTCATTGTGTGAGTCCGGTTCACCCGACTGTGGAGAGATGGACATTCAGGAGGATTCAGTCTGAATTAAAAACAAAATAAGGATTTCTAAAAAGAGTCAAACAGAACCCATTAATCCACTTTTACTCTAACTTTAAAAAGCAGAAGAAAACCCGAGCATCAGTTTTAATCTATGAATCTGTTAAAATGTTTAATTTCTTTAAGATAAAGTTGAGTTAAATGTCTCACCTCGTCCAACACGTCTTCTGAAGAAGCTGTGGATGATGGCAGGACGATCACTTCTGCTGCAAAAATGAGAAACAAACCTTAATCAGGTCAGTTACTGCTGAGTCAGCGTTTTGATTTCCTGTTTAGACTTTCAGCTGTTTTAATCGTTGTTAGTTCTTCAGTTTATATATTTAAAAGCATAATGCAGAGAACACAGGAGGTGAAGGGAGAACACAGAAAATGATGCTCTGAAACTGGAGTTTATTACTGAATAACTCCGTGCCCAGCAGCCCAGCAGCTGGATCAGTATCAGGAAAAGAGCGGACCCGTCCTTTACACCCGGCCCCGGGTCAGAACAGGAAGTGGCGTCAGGTGAGTACCTGGCTGGAAGTTCAGTGAATCCAGATGGACCAGCAGAGACACGTCCTCACGCAGCGCCTTGGTCACCATGTCCCTGAGTCCAGAGTCGGCAGGCGTCTTCGGTTCGGCTGTGGGCGTGATTTCAGGCGCGCTCACCTCAAAGACCAGGGAGCAGTGCACCGAGATTCCTCCGGGTCTGAGGAAAAGATTCAGAGATTTTGTGCTTTCATCTTGTAAAAGTTTCTGAAATGTTCAGGAATCTGTCAGTGTAAGAGACTGAGCTGCTGGATTAAAGGGATTTCATCTTCTAACAATTACAGTTTAACGTAACGATTCTGACAAACATCAATATTCTGCTCAGGTTTCAGAACAGATGATGAGAGTGTGATGCTGTTTGCAGCAGAAAACATCACTTTATTCCTCATTCAGGCAGCATCTCATCACAAGTGGAAACAAACATGTAACTCCTCTTCACGCTGCTTCAGTTTCATCGTCTGTTACTGTTTTAAACTCTGTGCTCATGTTGTTCTTGTTTTTAGCTGCATTTTAAACAAGTCATCATGAAGACAGGGACAGTTAAAACTAGGATTCTATGAAGGAATGCATATCACCCGCCTGCCACCTGATGATGGGAGCTGTATGGATGTGGATGACTCTCAGCTACTGGTGCTTTGCAAGAAAGGCTCGAAAGTTTCTCAAAATGTTTGCAGGGATTCTCAGTTTCCTCACATGAATAAACTCCACTTAAACAAACACCCTCCACTGAAGTTGCATAGAAGATCTGGAAGTTTCCTGTTTCCCGTGATGTGGAGTTATTTTACATGAATATTCTGCAGTAAACCCCTCAGAGCTCGTTCTTATTGTCTGAGTGAGGAAGGACTGAGATGGAATCTGAGCAGGAAGTTGTGAATCCTTCCTAAGATTAGAGGACGAGCTCCCGCTGAGGCCTGGGCTCCGTGTTATTGGCCGTGACAGCCTCAGACACAACGGGAGGGCGGTTCAGGGGAGGGGGGCTAATTAATGGAGGGGAGCAGCCTGACAATTACTGTATCCACCAGCCTCCCTGTGTCACAGCTCGGATAGAGAGGACGTGCTCGAGGACAGCAACACCACAGGCATCGTGTTAACCTCTCAGCTGGTCTTTGGTCTGTCTGCAGATCTCTGTCCTGAACTCTGAGGACGTTTGGATCTGAACTGGACCCAAAGGACAGCTGAGCAGATACACAGGTGTACAACAGGAAGCAGGTATGACTGAGCTGAGGCTCTTACCTGTCGGTGTCCTGGGTCTCGCTTGCATGGTGAGGAGGAGAAGAAGGGATTAGAGCTGGAAATGAAACGGCACCAGGAGGAAGGAGAACAGAAGTCTCATACATTCATGAGTCACTTTAAATACGACAGGAAGACTCAGACATGCTGGTTGTGTCTGATGAAGGGAGCCCAGAAACACCAAAAACATCTTCTCTAACTCCAGCAGGAGGCTGTGGTTTTCTTTACTGACAATCTAAGCTGACAGAGACAGACTCTTATTGTGAAAGTCCAGGTTCAGTCCTCTTCCTGTTCCTCTGAATCCTCCTGAACATCAGAGCTCTGATTAGAGACGACAGGAAGGATCTGTGGGGGCGGCCATGATGGAAACATGGGAGGAAGAAAAGAATGCTGGGTAATATAGAACAGCAGGAGGTTCTGATGGTCCCACAGGTTCAGGTTGGTGGTTCTACAGGGTTTCTGGAGGAACTGGAGAAAAAGAGGAAAGACTGTGGGAGGACCAGGTTTAGAGCTTCTAACAGGACCAGGTTTAGAGCTCCAACAGGACCAGGTTTAGAGCTCCAACAGGACCGGGTTTAGAGCTCCTAACAGGACCAGGTTTAGAGCTCCTAACAGGACCGGGTTTAGAG
>NC_051448.1:549939-551221 GCF_001649575.2 Kryptolebias marmoratus | reverse complement strand
AGGTTTAGAGCTCCAACAGGACCGGGTTTAGAGCTCCAACAGGACCTGGTTTAGAGCTCCAACAGGACCTGGTTCTGGTAAAAGCCCAGATGAGATGTTCTCATGTAAACGCTGAGTCTGTTTGGGAGCAGAAAGGATTTTCTCCTGTTTGTGTTGAGTCAGAGTCAGAGCTGCTGATGTAAAAATGCTCCATTACTCTCGTCTCTGCAGGAATATTAGCATGCAGGCGCACGGTTTATTGTTTTCTCTGCTTCAGGAGGACAGTTTCAGGGAAACAAGTCACATGATGTTCATTCTGACAGAAAGTCATTTATAAAGTGCAATAATTGAATCTGACTTGTGTTGGGAGGAGGCTTCAGCCTGCAGGAACCTTTGACCCACAGACGAGCCGCTCTGTTTAAACTGAGTGACATCATTACAGCTCAGAGGAAAGTGTGGCTGCCTCACCTGATTCTCAGCTCTCTGACGCCTTTAAATCCTGGGAGTTTGTCAAAAACGTGCTGCATCTGGAAAAGAAACACTAACTTTTCAGTCTGTGACGTATCAGAGTGGAAGCCCCGCCCCTTCCCTGACAGACGCTGATGGAATTACCTGAGCTGGATAATCAGCTGTTCATGTTCCCAGTAAAAAAAGAACCGCATGAATGGGAGACGCTCACTGATATCTATCTTTGGCTGACCTAAGCACCTGGACTCTTATGACATAACGGTCTTTAGAGGCTGCGGCAGGTAACTTCCTGCTGAGGATCGCGTGTAACTTTAGGATCAAAGAGGAGCCAACATGGAGACATGACTCTCAACCAGCTCTTCAGGAGGGAAATCCTCTCAGGAGGAGCAGAGCGCTCGCTAATCTCCTCTTTGGACTGGACCTTCATCACCTTCATCACCTTCATCACCTTCAGCTGGAGCCACAAACCCACTCAGATCCAGCAGTAAATTATTTATTACTAAAATAAATTAAACTCTACTCTGTTCTGAACCCTGCAGTTAAAGTCTGTGTTCAGAGGGAGGAGTCTCACCTGGTCCTGCAGGTGCTGAGCCAGGTCTATGTGCTGAGGAGAGTCCGAGTCCAGCAGCTCCCTGTAACCCGGATCCACCAGGTCGATGCTGAACTCAACCGCCTGCTCCACCGGACCCTCAGGGACCACGTTAGGAAGCTCAAGGTTCTGCTCCACCGGACTCTCAGGAACAACGCTGGGAACCAGACATTCAGGGACCACGCTAGGAACCAGACCTTCAGGGACCACACTGGGAACTAGACCTTCAGGGATCACACTGGGAAC
>NC_051448.1:546203-549839 GCF_001649575.2 Kryptolebias marmoratus | reverse complement strand
CTGTCTCAGGCTGTCCTTGTCTCAGCCTGTCCCTGTCTCTGTCTCAGCCTGTCCCTGTCTCAGCCTGTCCCTGTGGGACAGCACTGCTGCACGATGAAAGGCAGGTGACTTTTATCCTCCCAGACCTGTCAGGTAAAAAGTGAACAGGAGCCGAGGATCCTGCTGAGACCAGCTGCAGGAAGAGGTCAGAGGTTAAAGGTCACAGAAACATCGGATCATCTGCAGATCCACTCGTAGGGAAACGTAGCTGCTGTTCGATTAAACATGAACTAATTCAGCGGATGAACCGAGCCGAAGCAGCTGGCCTCAGAGAGCTGACCTGGGATCAGCAGCAGCTAGAAGCTGGCGCTGTTTGAAAGCTGTTAGTGAACTGAGAACAGAAGGTCACACTTTACCAACGTGCACGCTTCGTGCACAGCTGGCTTCCTGCAGCTGCTTGCAGAGTTTTACTGACTGCAGAACAAACAGCTTTCTGTGACGAGTCAAACCAACAGGTGAATCAGTTTCATCAGCTAAACATGGAGGTCAAGAAGCACAAAGGCTTTACAGCAGCAAACTACGGAAGCCCTGAAGGCACGAGGAGTGGAACCAAGCTTCCAAAGAAACTTTCAGCACTTCTGCACGAAGCAAAACAAAAATAATTTCTTGAATCCTAAACAGTAAACAAGGATTTTCATTTACTGATGTTTTCCAGGTGAATGCTCCTGGAAAATGGATTATTTCTCCCAACCTCAGGACTTTTTATACAATTTAAAAGCCTTCCAGGAATATTTCTTTATCACTTCTAAAAACAAAAGCAACAGAAGATAAGAGTCTCATTTTCTCCGTCTGACCACATCTGACTCAAAGAGGATAAATTCTCCTTCGAATGAGGACCAAAGCTTTCTACTTTTACCTCATTTGCCTAAAGGATGTTTAGAAAGTTAAGTCCACATCCAGAATAACATTTTGTATCTGTTCATGAATCTTAAAGTGAAGCGAGTAAAAGAAAAGTGTCCAGTAGTTCTTGTGATGGCCTGGTTCAGGAGAACCGTGGTTCTAGCAGCAGCAGGATGTTCGGTACCTGTTGGAGCTCCTCGGCGGGCTCGGTGGGCTCTGCAGCGGAGCCAGGAGGGGTCTCAGCGGTGATAAGTTTAACATCTGGACCTGAAACAAGACGAAGAGACGAAGTGTGGCCGGGATGCTGCTCGAACACAAAACGCAACAATAAAATCTGCCGTATAAAATGATCTTAAAGTCAGAACTTATAGAGGTATTTGTGCAGTTTTCTCAGTGTTTTGGCAGCACTGCACCGCCATCAGAAAGACGGGGAACAGGTAAAAGTATCTGTACCTTCTGCCTCAGGTAGTCTGTGTGTCGGTGCTGGAGTCACCACTCTGCAAAGAAAGGAAAAGATTTACAGCATGACTCAGAAACATCCAAGTCTCTGAAGGAAGGTTGTCTTTCTGAAGCAGTTTGCTTGATTTGTGGTTTGTAAAATTGACCCAAACGCTGCAGTAAACCCATCAGACAGAGGAGCAGCTGCTCTCAGCTGGGGTCAGAGGTCAGAGTGTTTCACTCTGGAACCTGGTTTCAGGCTCCTGTTTCTGTGTGGGCGAAGGCTGACAGGCCATTCCCCCGAGGCCCGTCTGGTACCAGCTGCCTCACTCTGTTCTGCAGCCTGAATGAGCTGAGAAGCTGCCGTGTGATTGGCCGATTAGCTGTTAGGAGCAGGTGAACAGCTGGTCATAATAAAATGGCCGGTCAGCGTAGGTCTGCAGGTCTTACCGTATGGGAGGACTTCTGTCTCTCAGTCGGCTCATCCTCTGAAAAACAAGAAAAACTCCATGATTCCAGTTTGTCACAAACTGTTTACCTGGTTACCTGTTTACCTGTTTACCTGTTAACTGTTTACCTGTTTAACTCTTTACCTGCTCACCTGTTCACCTGCTCACCTGTTTACCTGTTCACCTGTTTACCTGTTTAACTGTTCAGCTGGTTACCTGTGTAACTGTTTACCTGTTTACCTGTTCACCTGCTCACCTGTTTACCATTTTACCTGTTCACCTGCTCACCTGTTCACCTGTTTACCTGTTTAACTCTTTACCTGCTCACCTGTTCACCTGCTCACCTGTTTACCTGTTCACCTGTTTACATGTTTAACTCTTTACCTGCTCACCTGTTTACCTATTCACCTGTTCACCTGCTCACCTGTTTACCTGTTTAACTGTTCACCTGGTTACCTGTGTAACTGTTTACCTGTTTACCTGTTCACCTGTTGACCTGCTCACCTGTTCACCTGTTTACCTGTTTACCTGCTCACCTGTTTAGCAGCTGTTATTTCCTTTGTTTCTGTTAGCATCTACAACCCTTTTTTCTTCCCAAACTGAGCTGTTGGTAAAAAAACGAGCCTTTCTTCATTCTCCCTGAATCTATTTCAGCTGCAGATGTCTGAGACCTTCTTTAGCTCCTGAAGGCCTCGGAGCTCCATAAAAGACTCATCTCTCCATGAAATCATCTGAAATGTGAATTAAATCTTTTTATGGCTGAAGGACGTTCACATTCAGAGCAATAAGCAGCACAGAAACCTCCGAGGCCTGAAAAGGAGAATTTCTTTCTCATTTATGGCTCCAGTTTTCTTTTTAGGACAAATTCTGTCCATATTTATGTCCCCTGGAGCCAACTGTGTCTGTCTGTTAGCAAAATATCTCATGAACCAGAGTTTTAAAGCTACTGAGCTGAAGTGGGGGTTGGTAGTAGCTGACAGTGCTAACAGATCACAGGCGTGGTGCGTCTGCGGTTTACCCTGTGGACCATCCCGATGTGCTCCTCAGAGCTGCTGAAGTTCTGGGCCAGGTCCGAGATGCACAGAGACTCCTGCTGACACGCATGGACCCATCTCTGGTACTCCGCCGAGCCCGGGATCCGGTCCAAGAAGATCCTGAAGGCCTCCCACACAGCCTCCTGACACACTGCAGACAGACAACAATCAGTCAACAATCAGAACTCTGTTCTGAGGAAAGAGAGCGGTCGTATCAGTTCGGAGTCAGGTTCCAAACCTTCGGCTCGTTCAGCACCTTAAGGGTGAATGTACTGACTCCTGTCTTACAAACTCTCTGCCTCCCTGTCTCCCTCCCTGTCTCTCCCTGTCATCGGGCCGACCCCGGACCGACCTCGGGCCGACCCCGGGCCGACCCCGGCCGACCTCGGACCGACCTCGGACCGACCTCGGACCGACCCCGGGCCGACCTCGGACCGACCTCAGGGGAAGAAGTCTGCTGTTAATTAAATAAAAGGGTTCAGGATTCTGAGTTTCAGCTGTGGAACACTGTCTCGTGTTTCTGTGTCAAAGATAAAGTCAGCCCTTTAGTCCTCAGGTTTTATTGTAAATCCTTGACTTTGTCCTGGTTTTATTTGTGTCCTAAAACTGAGTGGAGACGTTGCAGCAGGCTGTAATTGATTATCAGACACGGCGGGAGCAGAAAAAAAGGAAGAGGACGAATGTGTGAAGCGATTAGACCTCATTTAATCATTTCACGGTGGCCGGAACGACACGAGCCGGACAGGATTATCCCCGATGGAGTTCAGGCTGAAGAATGATCGGTGCGACCAGGGACTGCTAATGAGTGGAGGCCTGCAGGGTGGAGGAGGGGGAGG
>NC_051448.1:540092-546090 GCF_001649575.2 Kryptolebias marmoratus | reverse complement strand
GAGGAGAGGAGGGGGGTGGGGGGCGAGCAGAGGCAGCTGACAGCAGCAGAGGACGTTTTTAAAACAAGCGGCTCAAAGGCTGCAGGGAAATCATCTCAGTCAGCTGATGCTGGAGAGGTGAAACAGGAAGTAAACTACCTGAGAACCTGGACCAGGACCAGAACCAGGACCAGGACCAGGA
This sequence comes from Kryptolebias marmoratus, assembly GCF_001649575.2. Taxonomy (NCBI): domain Eukaryota; kingdom Metazoa; phylum Chordata; class Actinopteri; order Cyprinodontiformes; family Rivulidae; genus Kryptolebias; species Kryptolebias marmoratus. The sequence continues at coordinate 545,909 of NC_051448.1, read as the reverse complement.
CCTGGACCAGGAGTCCTTCAAACTGTGACCTGATCCAGTCTGACTCCATGATGGAGGTCAGAACCATCTGCTGCTCGGCTCACTGTCCGGATCGGACTGATCAGAACCCTACGAGTCGCTTCATCTCTCCTCCAGTTTTATAGTTTCAGGCTCCGCCTGAGCGTCTTCTTTTGGACCCGTCTGACACCGAGGGAGACTTTTAGAAGCACGTAAACCATCACGCCAACAAAACTGTGAACACGCGCCTCCAAAGACATGCTGAAGAGAAGCCTGAGTGAAACCACGGACAGTTGGGCTGGAACTTATCAAATTAAAACTGAACGCAGCTTCTCCGTTTGTTGCAGGATGATGCTTCACTCTCAAGCTGCAAGAATTTTCAACATGTTGGAAAAATTTGCAAAACAAATTTTCCCTCAAAATAGTCACAAAGTTGTTGCGGACATCCTAAAGTCGTCTCAAACTCGTCTCAGTTTAATTTCTGTGAGTCTGAAAAAGCCAGAAAAGGGTGAGACCGTTTTGGGAGGGTTTGGTGACTCATGAAACCAAACTGAGACTGATTGGAGACAAAAAAGAGAATAAATTGGGATCAATTTGAGACATAACTCTGTGGCTAAATTGCAACACATAAATGTGTGTGTCACTTGCAGAAATGTTGCATGAATATCTCCTGTTTCAGTTATGTACGTAAACAAAGAGATAAAAATCCATCCAGTGAGATTCCAGGTGAAAGTTTTCTGATTTTCTCTCAGTTTTGTGTCGGCAGCAGTCGCAGCCGGTGAGATCCAGGCAGCAGAAACGCTGTGATTCACGTGAAGCTCACACAGACACGTACCTCGCAGCTGGTAGTAGGCCTGGTGGGAGTGGAGCACGTCCTCGATGCTCTCCTGGGGGCAGATTCTCACTCCGGAGTGTAAAAACACCGACCTCCTGGATCGACGCCTGCTGAGCTCCAGACCTGAAGTCCTGCTGGTCAAGGACACCTTCAGGAGGTCCGCCAGACGAGGTGAGTTCTGCTCCGAGTCGAGCCTGAAGCTGCCGTCTGAGCAGAAAACAGCCGGCCGGAGCTCAGTCACATCCAGATACCCTCATTTAACATCAGAAGACACAAACCTGTGTGGTTTCTGTAGCTTCTCCTGCAAAAACATCAAGACTTTCTGCAAGTTTCAGACACATTTAACACCTCAGAGCCACTTTACACAATCTTTCTGCTCTCTCCTCTGATTATCAGTCATTCAGTGAAATCTCCAAGGTATTGTTGTTTTGCAGCAGATGGCAGCGTAAAGAAAGTGGAAACATTTATTTGTTCTCTGATGGAACCCAGAAGGTCCACCTGCAAAGCTGGAAAGGGTTTCATTAGAGGGTAGAAAATGTCATAGAGTTATCAGGTAGTTGCTGGAGCATCTGCAACAGTCTCAGCCAGTCAGATACTTGGTTCAGTAACCCTGCAGGGTGAAGAACAACTCAGGACTGTGATATTAGTGCATAAACCCTCAGGTTCTGTTGTTCAGTGTTTAATGTGCCAGCTGGGGGCATCTACATGTTTTCATGCAGTTAGTTTGAATTCAGTTGAATCAAATGTTTGATATATTGTTGTTCCAGCAGCCTGCTCTTCATGTTGACAGATGCAGAAACATTTAATTCCATCCATCTGCTTATTGGTGAAATCTAACAAAAACCAAATCTGCTCAGTTTTCAGACTGAACAGTTCAAACCAGCCGGCGGATTAAAGCTAATGTAATAAATCTCCTACATGCAGCTGTTTGTGTCCCTCAGAGTGTTTTTTATCTGTAGTTGTGAGTAAAGTGATGTTCAGCATCAGAACCGCCCGTCTGACTCTTTGGTACCACTCCAACTCAAACTAAAAGCACTGGTTGTATTTCAAGAGTGCTTGGAATAAAAGCATCTGTTAGACAAGAACGTACACACGTGTTACACAACCCAGCAGGGGTCAAAGGGCATGCTTTCTGAGTAAAACATGCAGATAAGCGTTAGAGAAGTGAACGATTTGTTTATGATGGAAACTGATAATCAGCTGCTCTTTGTCCCTGTTTGGATTCCTTCCACCAATAGAACCGGAGACGGCTGTAATTCAGACTGTCAAGCTGTCACCCAGCTGCCAATAAATCAGCCGCTTTGCTTCTTCATTTGCATCGTGTTCATGTTTGCACATATTATTATCTCTGCTTGTTAGGACTGATTTCACTTCGGCCGCTGCAGAAGAAGAGAGAGGATTTTCTTTTTGAGTCCCGGAGAGGAACCGTGACCGTGTCGAGCCGGGTTCTTATGCAATCCTAACAGGCTTTGCTTCACGTTGGGACCAAGTTTAGTCCACTGACACTCTGTCCTTATCTAACTGCTTTCATTTGCACCTGTGGCCAGAAGCTTTAACAAGACAAATATGGATTGTCACAGAGTTTTTAGGATGGGTGATCAGATGAGCTGCTGTTAACACAGGTGAGAGTGTTGACCAGGACAGGGCTGGAGGTCACTCTGTTATCCTGACTGAGTGAGAGGAGCAGATCGGATCCTTTCAGGTGGTGTCTGATGAACAGCATTCATGAGGGACATTCTTGACTCCAGGCCTCCGAAGGTCTTCGCCTCACTTTGTGTTCAAATGCTCTCACACCATCCTTTGACATTTCTCTGGCCTCCTGGAAAATTTTTTATAGAACAAGTTACTGATACACACAGCAGAAAACTCTTAGGCTTAGAGACATGTTGTTCTCAAACTCCTGGGTCGGGTCGGCCCAGACAGAAGATCTCCACCTCAGTATCAGGACATGTGATTCGGAGCCCAAACACTGGGCTCACCTTTGGTCAAAATCAGTGGAACGAGCAGAAAACAATCTCAGATTTTACAAAAGCAGGAGTTTCTCATCTAGATAAGACTTTTGCTTTTTGGTTTCCAATTAATGCTGCTCTGCAGGGGAAGTCTGATTGTTTGGGGCATTCAGAACAGAGGTTGTCCCGAGAAGAAAAGGTACCATCAGGTCATGTGGGGTAGCTTCTCAGCTGAGGGATGTGGTCAAAAAAACACAGCCATGAATAAAGAACGGTACCTAAACATCCTCCAGGAGCAACTCCTCCCAACCACTCCAGAACACTTTGGTTACAAATAACACCTGATAAATATGTGACTCGAAGAACAAAACCTCAAACCTTTAGGTCCTCGGGTCTTAATCCCATTGAGAACTTGTGGTCGATCCTCAAGGAACTGATTATGTGGTCAGCCATCAGTCAGGATTTGGTCTGGAAGATGACTGACAGCATGTCGGGGCGAGTGGCAGAGGTAAACTAAGGTCCAACACTGCAAATACTGACTGTTTTCATAAACCAAATGTGATTATAAAAAGACTTTGAAACTTGTGAAACAGTTTTAGTTACAGTTGTTTGTCATAGAAACATCTGACTAAAAGACCTAAAAACCCTAAAACAGCTAACTTTGTGAAAACCACTGTCATTCTCCAAACCTTTGTATACACAGAAACATTCTTCTTTCTCTTCGAGTTTTCTGACTCTGAGGACTTGCTGAGGATCAGATGTTTGTGGTTCTGCAGGTAAAATGAGAGTTACCTTTAATTCCAGCTGCCTGAGAAGCGAAGAGCAGCAGCAGGAGTCCAACAGACCCGAGCATCGTCCCAAACAAGGTCCCAGAATGTGAAGAACAAATAAACCTAAGAGGAGCAGGTGGTGTCCTTCACTCAGCTGGACTTCATGGGTGCAGGTGGACCTCTCATGGAGACCTGTCGGGGTTCTGAGATGCACCGGTCGGATCTGATGGACCTGCCGGAGCTGGAAGTGTGGCACGCAGTGACAAGGTTAAAAAAACTGGGCACTCTTTCTGGAATAATCTGTTTATCTACTGCTCAGACATAATCCTGCTTTACCCCTTGGCCCTGCATCACAGACGTCATCCTGTTAGTGGCTTTCTGGGGGCATCTGTCAACTACGGTGGCCCGTTTGTTCAGAACACCCCCCTCCTGACCCCTCACGACCCTCTGCTCCAGAGACGGACAGACAACACCTCCCCCTGCTCCTGCAGGTGCTGATCCAGAATCAGACCAGGCTGCTGGTTGGAGCTTCTCAGTTCAGGACTTGTTTGGGTTTAAAGACAAACAGTGAACCTGCAGGAATAAATAAAAACTTACTACTTCATGTTTCTGTAACAAATCCAACCGTCCAGAAGCTCCTTCCTGTCCCAGCGTTCGGTCTCCGAGAGCTTCAGACACATGATGTTTGGTACTAAAGAACTGATGGTACTGACAGAATAAAACCCATCTGTAGTTCCAGAGCAGCTCCTGCAGGAGCTGAGCTCTGACAGAAACCATCTGAGGCTGCAGCCCTGAATGTTCAGGCCCAAAACACCAACACTGCTGACAAATAAGAGTCATTAAAAAGGAGTCTGACTCTGCAGGTCTTCATGTCTGCAGTGTACTCCAGCAGATTAAATCAAAAGGTGGGCAACAAAATAATGTGCACGGCCAAGAATACAGCTTCACCTGCTGTGCACATGAAAACTGGCTGTGATTTTCAAAAAACAGCCAAGCAAATCACAAACATGCAGAATTCTCTATTCTGCTACGGAAAATTCTCTTGAGTCTCCAACAGTCCGAGCTCGGTGACACGCTACCTTCAGAGATGTGCAGGTGAGGCTGCAGGAGCTGCAGGAGCTCCAGGAGGAGCTTCTCCTGCTGCTGCATCAGAACCAGCTGGTTCTGAAAGTACTGTGACAGTCAGGAGATGTGATGCTGGCGCTGATCCTGATGCAGTCTGAGCGAGTCGAGCCTGGGGCCGGCTGCAATCATGGATATCTGTCGTAGTATTTTCATGGGAACAAGCTGCTGATGTGTTCAGTGTGGTGAGGGTGCAGGAGAGCATCTTGTTAATGTAGAAAATAACAGGAACAAACTATTTTCTGCAGTTCAGCCTTGTTCTAACAGGTCCTGTGGGTGATGGGTCTTCATCCTGTGTGAAGGGACCCAACAGCTGCTGAAACTATTCATTCTTGTTGTAGTTAAAAAAAACTCAGTTTTTAACAGTCAAGAAGTGTTTGTCGAACTCCTCGGTGGGCCTGAGACCGTCTGATGTTTGCAGCCTCACGTGGGGAGCAAACCTGGGGGTTTACTGCAGCTTTGGTTGTTTCCCTGTGATCCTGCTGATTTGGGTGTTCAGGGGTGTCTTTTATTAAATGTGGGGGAAAGTTCAGAGCTCAGACATCTGCAGGTTTGACCATTTCTAAAGAGCCGAGTGAAAGAAGATTATAAAGAGGTTTAAATCCTCTGGTGATGGAAGTGTGGGACCGTGTGCTGTTTGTTTCTCTGCTGCCGGTCGTAGTAGTGAGATTAGCTCTGAGATTAGAGCCAGCAGCTCCGTCTGTAGTAGCTTTACCTGCAGCAGTCCAACAACACGTGGACCTGTGACGTTTCTGCAGGCACGCAGCAGGATCCCCCTGCTTTCCTTCTTTCTGCTGCACTTCATGGTTCAGACGACATTTAGACGTTTGTTAAAGAACTTTTCTGTAAGATTATCTCCTGCTGGCTGCTGGCTGTCCCTCAGCTGTTTCAGTTATTGATGCTTTAACCTGAAATTTGATTCTTTTACAAACATTTCCAGAAGATTTTCAATAATGTGTTCAATTAAAGAAATTATTGAGCAAGAAGCTCCTCTGGGATATGCCTGCTTCACTTTCTGAGTCAAACCGATGGATGGACGGACGGACGGATGGATGGATGAATGGATAGATGGATGGATGAATGGATGGATGGATGGATGGACGGATGGATGGATGGACGGATGGATGATGGATGGATGGATGGA
>NC_051448.1:538018-539992 GCF_001649575.2 Kryptolebias marmoratus | reverse complement strand
TCCTGTGAGCTGGTTGGTTCTTATAACATCTCAAGCAGAGAAACCTTTTAATCCTCAGAAATACAAACCTGCTGAGGATTGGGAGTCAAGGAGCAGCCATCAGCTGGTTCTCCTGTGAACCTGTAAAAATGTTAAAGCATTTTATTTTTTTATCTGCAGCACTTTTTCTGTCCTTCTTTGTTTGTCTCTTTGTTTTCTCTCATTCGTTCTTCTTCCTAATTAAAAAGTTTCTCCTTTATTGTCAGTCGTTTATCTCGTTCTTCTTTATCGCTTTTTGTGTCTCCATCTTTGTGCTCAGAGCTCTGTTCTGTTGTTTCTCCTCAGGAAAGCAGAGATGGAGCTGAAGAGGAAGCGTGAAGAGGAGGAGAGGAAGAAGAGGGAGGAGGAGGAGCGGCGAGTTCAGGTGGGTTCTGTCAACCTGTGGCGTCACAACAACATGGAGTGTTAGACAGTTTCAGTTTCTCAGGTCTGAGCCACGAGGAGCAGGTAAACCTGGGTGAGGGGGACATTAGATGATGAAGGAGTCACTCGTGCTGTAGCTGTAGGACGGGCCAGGTGAGCCTTTTGGTTCCTCACACATCCAGATACTCTGCGGTTTGGTCACTAAGGTTTTCCACCCCACGTTCGTGGCGAAGGGACGCTGACCTGATGGAAAACGGTCTGCTGACAAACCATGAATGTGAAGGCCGGTGTCCAGCCATGATGCTCTGCTCGGTTCAGCAGGAATCATCCTGAGCTTCTCCGCTCTTCATCTTCAGCGAGGAGATGACTGCCCTCCTCCTCCTCAGTTTGTTTCAGGGTTTTCTACAGATTACCTGTTGGTCAGAGCAGCTGCACAGGGTTTGATGAAACAGATAAAATGGCTGTCAAAGTAGATTATAATGATGTTTACGTTTCCTTTCAGCTCCTTCATCATCTCAGAAGCTGCATTCAGACTCGGAGTGTAGTTCAGATATTCATGCAGAGTGCTGATTGAAAAGGTGCTGAAACTCTGCAGAGTTTAACATTTAACAAACAACTTTCTGCAGATGTTTTAGGCACCAAAGAGAAACAGATGGTTTCCAGGACGTAAGGCCATGTTTAGCTTTGTTTTCCACCATATTTTATTGTTAAAGGTCACGTTCTGTAGAGAGCTTCCTGTCGCTCTCATTATTCACAGCTTCTTTCTGAATCTTTGAGCTGATTTTAGTTTCAGCCTGTTGGGATCAAATTAATCTGATTTTCTAGTTTTAAATGAAATCAGTCCAACAAAGACAAAGACATTTAAACGGAGTCCATCCTTCCTGCTACCGCTGGAAGAACAAACTCCATGGTTCTTATTTTTAAACAGTTTTTGTTTTTCATGCCTGAGCTCCCATGTTTTATTGTTAATAGAACAGAATTTATTGACTTTTACTGTGAAAGGTCTGCAACCTTTGCCATGAATAGATCCACTTCTTCTCCTTTCACTGATGAAATCTGCAAAACATGTTTAAAGCTTGACAATAAAGAAAACACAACTCATTGTTGAAATAAAAACTACAGGAAGGATGTCAATACTCAACGGGTAAATGAAACGGTTCCAGATTTAACAGAGAATAAGTTCACCAACAGCAGATTCAGGAAAACAAACCAAATAAAACCAAAGATCCTTTTTGTACCCAGGGGCTCTAGCTGTAAACGAGGTCCTTCAGGTCGTGGATCCGTCTCCACGAAGGTATTTCTCTCAGGTTGGGAAAAGATTGGAGTGTTTGCTCCAGTTCATCTGAACACGATGCAAAATAAAACGCTGAGTCATCATCATCATCATCATCATCATCCTCCACTTCATAAGGAGGCCCAGTCCATCCTCCTGCCAGCCATTTCCACCCAGGTGTTTCCCTGCAGGGTGTCCAGGTGTCCAGGTGTCCAGGTGTCTAGGTGTCTAGGTGTCCAGGTGTCCTGGTGTCCAGGTGTCCAGGTGTTCAGGTGTCCAAGTGTCCTGGTGTCCCCAGG
>NC_051448.1:532310-534094 GCF_001649575.2 Kryptolebias marmoratus | reverse complement strand
GGTGGTCCTCAGCTGCAGCTGGCTTCGGCTCAGGTGGACCTCGGCTGAAGCTGGTTTCGGCTGTTGGTTTTCAGTCTACATGGATGATGAAACGTTTTCCTGTCTTTGAATCTGAAGGTTTTGGAGAAAGTTTAAAAAGTTTTCCTGTCTTGAAATCGTGCAACGCTCCAGACGAGCCGACTGTTTAATGATTTTGTTTTTGTGTTTTTTGTTTCTCAGTAATGGCTCCTCAGTTCCATCGTCCCCAGAGAGAGCAGCGTAAGACCCTGAGATTTAACCTTTAAACTTTGACCCCATCGTCCCTCTGACCTTTAACCCCTGCATGCTGTAACAATCTGACAAACCTGGCTTTGACTAACTGCAGAATCTTGATCAAACGGTGAACGTTTCTCAGCCGTTTGGGGGCGTGTCCTCTGATCGGATGGAATCTCGTCTCTGATTGGTCGGTGGTCTCCTGATGTCTGACTGTCCTCTGACTCTCTCCACAGAGTTCCTGCAGCCAGAAAGCTGAAGAGCTACACCATGTAGGTTCCTCTCTTACCTGTGCAGGAGTAATTTTAGCTGCGAACCTGAGTGTTGTGAAGTCTCTCAGAGCAGGAAGTGGTGCTTCACAGCGTGAGTCAGCTGCAGAAGTGGACACATTACGATGTTCTGCTGAGAGTGGCTGAGCGCCGCTCTGTCTCTGAGGTTTCAGATAGGTTGGGTTTGGTGCTGTTAGACGTCCTCTGAGTCCTGATGTTTGAGTTTTAGCTCCAGGTCTGAGTTAATGGTTAGTTTTTTAAACGTTTTCTTTCAGCTGTTCTCTTTTTTCAGCCTTGTGAAGATGATAAAACACCTGATTATCAGAGTGTCCTCTGTTTCAGGGCCAATTTAAATCTGTGAAACTCATCAGCTGCTGGTCTTTAACTTGTTCCAGCTGATGAAAGGAACATTTCGCTGTAGAGTTAGTTTAAAACAACAACCTGCTAACTGTTTTTCTGCCACCATGGTGCTTCTTTTAGGGAGGAAATGGCAAAAGAAATGACTGAAATTCTGTCCAGGTGGGTGAAACCGTTCGCTGGAACCAAATCTCAACAATCAGACGCTTCATTTTTCTTGATTTAAATCAAGTGATTGATGCAGACTTGAATCCAGATAAAAACCTGATGTTTCTCCCTGATTGATGATGATCGATATTTAATTTGAGGATTATGATCAGGCTTGTGATTCCCTCAGAGGCTGATAAATGTTTCTGTCAGATTCTGATTCCTTTTCGTTTCTCTGGAGATTATTTTCCAGCATGTTTGGTTTGACTCTGCAGAACTTTGCAGGTGAAGCCAGAGTTTCAGTCCTGGTACCAGCAGAACCACCTGAAGTCGGGTTTAAATGAATGCTGTGTGCTCTGTAGGTCTTCACAGATTTATTATCTGACTGCGCAGGAAAAGAAAAGTTTAACAACTTTATTCCTCCAGAACAAGCAGGAACAGAACATTTTACAAACTGCTGCTTCTGTCTGCTGTTTGTCGGGTCCGTCCGGGTCAGTCCGGGTCCGTCCGGGTCCGTCCGGGTCCGTCCGGGTCCGTTTGGGTCTCTGTGAGCCTCCACTCAGAGGAAGAGGAAACAAACTTTTCATGATAATTTCTGGTTTTCCTGACAGAGCTGCAGCCGTTTGTAACGTTTCCTCCTTCCTGCTGACCTGCTCCAGCCTCCTCCTCCTCTTCCTCCTCCTCCTCCTCCTCCTCTTCCTCCTCCTCTTCCTCCTCCTCCTCCTCTTCCTCTTCCTCCTCTTCCTCTTCCTCCTCCTC
>NC_051448.1:531557-532210 GCF_001649575.2 Kryptolebias marmoratus | reverse complement strand
GGTGAAGAACGTGTGGATGAGGAGTAACACCTCGCGGTGAAGAACGTGTGGATGAACTCTGAATCTCTGGGGAACTCAGCCTGTGTTTAAACTCCTCTGGGAGCGCTGACGCTCTCTGACCTTCAGATGAGTCCTGGGAGCTCAGGACCTGCCAGAGGACGAGGATGAAGTGGAGGAAAGTGAGCCATAAAATTTCTCCTGTCATCTCTAATGTGTTATATTAGTGCGCAGCGGTTTGTGACGAACACGATGGCTCCCATCAGTCCTCCTAAAGACTCTCCATGCTGATGGAAATGTGGAGCGCTGGGGGGGACACACTTGATGCAACCTGAGCAGGAAATTAAACTCGGAGCTGCAAGGGATGAACATCATCGTCAAGGACAAAATTATATTTCTGTCATTCATGACTTCTGCATGTTGAGCAGAAAGTATGTTGAACTCAGTCAGTCCTGTTATTCTGTTCTTCATCTTCATCAGTCAGTTCATTCATTAAACCTTCGTCTTCATCACAAACTCTGAGCAGCAAACGACATGAAGACGTCCCCAGAGACGACAGAGGGAGCTCTAAACCTGGTCCTGTTGGAGCTCTAAACCCGGTCCTGTTGGAGCTCTAACCTGGTCCTGTTGGAGCTCTAAACCCGGTCCTGTTGGAG
>NC_051448.1:524855-531516 GCF_001649575.2 Kryptolebias marmoratus | reverse complement strand
GGTCCTGTTGGAGCTCTAAACCCGGTCCTGTTGGAGCTCTAACCTGGTCCTGTTGGAGTTCTAAACCTGGTCCTGTTGGAGTTCTAAACCTGGTCCAGTAGGAGCTCTAAACCCGGTCCTGGAGCTCTAAACCTGGTCCTGTTGGAGCTCTAAACCTGGTCCTGTTGTCTCCATATTTCTGCCCCGTTCTTTAATTGTATTTGTTTGGAAAGTCTGCTGGATTTCAACATAAAAGCTAAAGGTTGAACAAGTCTGCCGGTTTCCCCGCGGAGGAGCCGAACACAGAAACATGCTGGAGTTCTAAAGGTCAACATGTCCTGGAAATAAAAACATTTTCATGGTTTTAGGAGAAAGTGGCTCGTTTTGCTGTTAACATCAAACTCTCATCAACCATCACAGGGGGTCAGCGAGCGAGGCTTTTAACGGCCCCTCCATCAATAACGCTACTTTGCTGTGAAATGAAAGGCAGAGTTTAATGTTGGTACACTTTAATCTGACTTACTCTCAGGTTTTTATTTCTCAGATAAAAACTGAAAAATGCTGAATAAAAGGAGCCAAACTGGAGATTTACAGAGAGCGACCGACCGTGTACAACCATCATGAAACTAACAGCTTCTGTTTCTACAGAAGATTACAAGAAAGAATGGAACGTGTTTTATAATAAATAGTGACTTTAATCCATTTTCTTCCTGGAACTGATCGTCTCTGTCTCAGGTTTTTCTCCGAACCAAACATCTGGGAACGCCGGGATGAGGTCCGTCTCTGGAAGCACGTCGAGCTGAAGGAACTCAGGTCTTTGTCTGTCTCATCAGAAGAACTTATTTCTTAAGCAACAAATCACCAGACAAAGTCCTTTTTTGGACCATTTTCTCTGTAATTCGACATTTGTGGATGCAACTCCCTGGATATCTCAACCATTATTGAACCTTTGATATGAAATGATGCTGGAACTGAATGAGAATCACTCAAACTGCTACGGGAGCCTGGATGTCCGGAGCCGGTGCTCTTAGTCTTTTCTGAAGTGATGTTCTAAACAGCCAATCAGGAGGCTGGATCTTCATTCCCCGCAGGTCAAAGTGGAGGGGTTGTTTCCCCTGAAAGGAGGCGGAGCTTAGAGGCTCAGCACCTGGCCGTGTTGCTCCTTCCAGCCTGGATATGTGACGCTCCTCAGAACCGCGGGTCAGAATCCGCCTCTGATTGGCCCAGAGTCAGCTGTGTGGACCCTTGAGGTTCTCTCTGTTCTCCTCCAACGATGTTCTCTGGAGAACCGAGGCTCAGCAGCATCCCGACATTTAAAACTCAGATTACAATAAATCTTTTGAAGCACCTGTGCAGACGGCAGCAGAAACACACGAAGCCCCGCCCCCTTAGGTTAACTTACAGCTTCCTCTCCTCCTCCTCCTGCTTGCGGTGCTTCTCCTCCTCCTCCCTCCTCTTCCTCTCCCTCTCCATCTCCTCCTGGATGCGCTGCAGACGCTCGCGCTCCTCCTCCTCCTTCTTCTTGTTCTGCAGGTTGGTCAGGAGCTTCTCGGACCGGGTCACCAGGGCCTGGTACGCCTGGTCGATGGTGATGCGGGTCATGATGGTGCTCTGACAAACACAAACAGAATCGGATCATTAAGTTTGGGTTCTGGTACTGAAGGTCCAAATGGAGCCTTGCTCAGATCTTCAGATGACCTGAACTCTTTAACTTTATATTTCATATCGGACTCCTCAGTCCTCAGAGCATGTTTTACATAAAGCTCCTTCAGCCTTTTATCTGTTTGCTGGTTTATTGTTTGTGTTAACAGATAAATGAAACAGAGGAAACCAGGTGGGAAAATGAAGCTGCAGCAGCAGCTGCTACAGTCAGCTAACTGCAGTTTTAAGGGTAAGAGTTCTTCTAACACATTTGTTTCTGACGTCTGATGGATGAAATCTGAACCGTTTCCATCATGTTCTGATGCTGGACTCATGCATCGTTCCTGTTTCAAACACAGAAACTAAACAAGTGACTTAACTGTGTTAAAAAGCTTTTAAAAATCATCTTTCATTCCAGTTGTGCTTCATGTTCAAGGTCAGAATAAACCCCAGCTGTCTGTCGGTGTTTCTGGTTTCAGCTGTTACAGGTCAGATCGGAAACCTGAGAGGCAAACGTGTTGCTTCCTCACATCAGGTGAATATTTATGAGCATCTGGTGTCACAACAACAGAGTTTACATGACAGCAGCCTCGACCTGCATTCATCCCCGTAAACCTGACATTTACAGCACCGAGCGCCCGTCACCACTGCTGAATCTGCAGCTCGGCTCAAACCTCACCTGTGCAACACCTCAGCCTCAGGACACTCAGGGAGACTCCATGCCAGTTAATCTGGTTCAACAAATGTGAGCCGTAAGGAACATATTGATCTAGTAATCTGACTAACACAGCAAATAAATCCAAGTTATTCTCACAGCTGTGTCTTCAGAAAGAAGCTTTTAATTCCAACCTGTGAAATAAACGCTGAAGAAAGTGGGGCGTCATTATGAAGCTGGGATCCTAAATATGGGTAAGATCATCTCAGACCAATAAAACTCCTGTTAATCCAGTCCTTGTTGTCCTCAGTTGAAACCTGATTGTCATCCTCTGGTCTGTCAGAGCAGCTGTCCGTCAAACTGCAGCAGGATGTGGTTTCATGTCTCTCAGAGTAGGAGGCACTTTCAGTCACAGACAAAAGTCTTCATGTTTGTGTCCGTCAGCGCAGGCAGCACAACAAAAGGCTTTTCAGTCACAGAAAGAAAAACTAAGCATCCACCCACCTTGATTTTGATTATCAAGGCGTCGATGGCGTTCTCCAGCTCCTGGATCTGTTTACTCATCTCCTGCTTGCCCTCCTTCAGGCCGGACACCACCTCGTTGAAGCGGCTCATCCTCTTCTTCAGGTGACGCACTTTGACCAGCCCGTCGATCCTGAAACACAGATTCATTACAGAAAGAAAGTAAAGCAAATCTGAAACAGGACAGTTTTATTTCTGAAAGTGGTGCTGCAGAATCTGGGTGAAGGTTCTCCACAGAAACCAACGTTTGCAAACATTTAACACCAAGAACCAAGTTTAAAACACGTCTAAACTTCAGAACATAGACGACTGAAACCACACGGGCTAACGTTCTGACCCGATCAGTCACAGAAGAGGAGACGTTCTTCATCACTTCAACAAATTCTTCCTCCTGAAAACCCAACGAGACTTCCTGACAGGCTTCACAGCAGGACGTGCAGAACCAGGTGTTCTACAGCCGTTAGGAGGAAGTGGTTCTGAAACACGACTCTCAGGTAAAGAAGCTGAACAGAAGAAAAAAGCTGCTTTCAGCAGAACCTCAGAGTCAAACAGGAGCCAAATACAACCGTTTGACTGTAAGAACCATGAAATCCAGAGAGAAACTCAACGTCCTGTTTCCTTCCTGTCATATGAAACAAACAGCAAACTAATCTTCACCAAAAATCCTCGTCATCCTCATCATCTCCTCTTCTTAAAGAAGCCAAAAAAGCTGCAGGCTCACCAGACAAATCCACTGCCTTCTTATGACTGTTTATGGTTTTAAATCTGATAATATTCAGAAAATTTAGGACATTTCTTCTTTAATTATGAGTTTTATTAGTCAACTGCATGAAAAGACCTTTTTAGGTGAACAATAACTAATTACCTCATTTAGAAAAATAAAGCAAAACTTTGGAGGAAAAGCAGATTTCATTCCTCTTGCATCACGGCTGAATTCAAAGGTAATGAAAAACAACAAACAAAAAGAGCACAGAGGTTTCAATACAAATTAAAAGCTACTTAAAGTCATTAAGAGGGAGGGAATGAGCAGCAGGTGGCTGTTAAAAGCCGTAAATCTCATCTGTTGGTGTCATAAATTCACTCACTGATCACTCGGGCAGCTTCGTGTGCACCGTCTGCTCGGCTGCAGAGCAGCGCTAATCACTCGCACAATAATCTCAATCACAGCTCCAGCTCCGCCGCCTGATTCGCTGTAATTAGTTCTGATGACGGCGCTGTGTTGAAAGTTGCATGAAGTCACATTCTGACGATTAATAAACAGTTAGCCGGACTGAGTCTGAGAGCTGCAGCTGCTCCGTTCACGGCTGTCACTTCATCTCCATTTCTCCCAAACTCTCCTGCAGTAATCACTCACTCCGGCACATCTCAACACAATCACACCGCCTGTTAGAGCGCACCAGCAGGCTGCCACAGAAGATGAAGAACCCTGCCTCCTCTTCATCTGCATGCTGCATCTTTGCTCTCACCTGCGCGTACCTGCAGAGACTCCGAGCTGTTTATAATCAGAACATCGGAGGTGATAACGGCTGCACGTGAGCGAGTGCGACAAGCAGAACGACACCGCTGAGCTGGAAAAGTGACAGATAATGAAGAAGAGGAGGAACCGAGCGGGATGAGAAGTCAGGAGGGACTGAAGAAAAGTTTGTTCAGAGAATCCAGACACAGATTAGACGAAGAAGAAGATGAAAACTGGAACTGCAGAAAAAGGAAACGAAGTGAAGGGAAGGTGGGAGGATGAGGGGATGAAGCAGGAAGAGACGAAGGACACCCACCGAGGTTTGTGTTTCTTCCTGCAGAGCCACATCCGGACCGTCTTCTGCATCTGGATGCAGGCGCCGGCCCGGTACACAATCTTGTTTTTCACTGCAAGACAGAGAAGATGCTTCACCTCCATGAACGCTCCAGGACCAAGAGATGGTTCTTTGACCCGTAGAACCTACTGGGTCCAAACACTGTCTGACCAAGTCCCACCTCAGGACCCACCTCAGGACCCACCTCAGGACCCACCTCAGGACCCCCAGAGGTCCCACCTCAGGACCCACCCCAGGACCCCCAGAGGTCCCACCTCAGGTCCCACCTCAGGACCCACCCCAGGACCCCCAGAGGACCCACCTCAGGACCCACCTCAGGACCCACCCCAGGACCCCCAGAGGTCCCCCCGGTGGTCCCCCATGAACCCCCGGAGGTCCCACCCCATGATTATCAGGTGTAATGAGTGTTTGGATCAGAAGGTTCTGTGTGCAGCTGACTCAAACAGATCAGGGGGTCCAGTCCAAGCAGCCGGACTCAGTGCTGGGTTAACCAGAACCAGAACCTTTCCTCAAACTGTCCCTTTCTGGATCTCTGTTGTTGTTCCAGTTGGATGATAACTGAATCCAAAGCAGAGCTGACCTCTGACCCTTTGACCACCCTCCCTGCTGATGAGTTGAATTTCAGTGAGAAAATCAAAGCGATGAAGAGGGGAGGAGGAGGAGGAGGAGGAGGGGCAGAGATGAAGTGTGAAAGATAAACAGAGACAGAAATCGATAACATCTCGACTCGCTGCCAAACTCATTCCGTCTGGTTCTGACCTCAGAATATGTAACTTCTGCAGCATCAATAACCGGATGATGAATTAACGAGAACACTCCGTGTTCGGGAGTTCTGTCGTTAATGGGACGTGGCGTTCTGCAACAGTGGCGTTCTGGTAAATTTCTGCCGAGGTTCATTTTAAAACTGATGATAAAATCAGAGGAAACATGAAGAGACGGATGGATAACCGGGCGGAGAGGCAGAGGTGTTTCCTGACTGGCAGCTCCCTCTGAGGCTCCGCCCCCACGTGGCTGATCCGTCATCTGGATTCTGCTGATGGATGGAAGGAAAGTGACCGCAGAGCCGAAAACACGCCAGCAGCGTGTGGAGCCATTTCATCATCGTTTTATGGCCAGATGTTTTTACCACACAGCTTCAAATATTTCATGTCATCTAACATCCATCCATTCCTGCAGCTCAGGAAGACGCTCTGATGATGATGTGACGAAGACTGGAGGTGTCCAGCAGTTTGGGATTTTACTTTCATCAGACTTTATTCTTTCATTTATTAATTTTCTGGAAGCAGCTTTAGCAGAAAGCATCTCTGTGTGCAGCTGAAGACTCGTAAGATTTTAGATTTTATTTTAGGCCTGTGTAGCACCACGAAGACTTGAAATAAAGAGGAAACTAAAGTCTGCTGGTTCAGAGAACCTCTCCGGCTGTTTCATCTCACATGCAGTCATAAAAACAAAATCAGATAATGTATTTGAGATAAAATCCTTACTTTCAGCAGCGTGTGCTCAGTCAGCGTATTAATTTGGATCGATCAGCGTCTCGTTAAATCTTCTGGGTGTAAATATTCCTTCTTCGTTAGACTGAGTCCATTAACCCCCCCATCCTGAGAGGACTTATGGCCCAAACGAGAAGAATTTATGTTGCTGCTTACGTTTGATGACGGACAGAGCGCACCACTGAACCTTCTTCCAGCGGCTGTGGATCAGCCATGTGTTGACCTTCTTCACCAGTTCTGCCAGGTGTTCCGGGTCGGACCTCATGATCTGATCGAACTCCGCAAACTGAAGCACAAACCAGACACACGGAAAATTAACAACATGCAGACTTCTTCTCTGAGCTGAGACCAAACAAGAAAAGGTACCGTCTCACAGTTCCAGGGTGTTTACGCATCAATACTAAATAAAAATCATCTGGTCTTTACCAGATTCAACAATTAACCTGGTGATAAAAAAACACACAAATTCTGCCATCATTTGTCACATAAATACAAAGTAAAGTAGAAAAGTCTTAAAACAAGTGTTTCAGAAGGCCCAGGGGGAGAAAAACACCAACCATCAG
>NC_051448.1:522011-524755 GCF_001649575.2 Kryptolebias marmoratus | reverse complement strand
GCTTTCAGCTTTCTGCTTTTAGCTTTCAGCTAGTCTTCTGCTGCTTTCAGCTAGTCTTCTGCTGCTTTCAGCTTTCTGCTGCTTTCAGCTTTCTGCTGCTTTCAGCTTTCTGCTGCTTTTAGCTTTCTGCTGCTTTCAGCTTTCTGCTGCTTTTAGCTTTCTGCTGCTTTCAGCCTTCTGCTGCTTTCAGCCTTCTGCTGCTTTCAGCCTTCAGCTAGTGACAGCTGGGTGAAAGTGACTGTGTTTGCTCAGGCTGATTCGTTGTGGAGCCATCTTGAATCGGGTCGACTCCAGAAGATAATCCGTTCCGGTCCGACAGACAAACCAACAAAGACATGATCGCCCTTCTCCCTGCAGCGGACTGACCGGAGCACTGCAGCTGGGACAGAATCTGAGCTCCTTCGAACTGGTGGCTGATCATCTTCAGGTTGGGTTTGATGCAGCGGATGAAGCTGGAGCCCTGAGGGAGTGAAGGACAAACATGAATCAGCAGGAAACAACCTGACATCCTGGAGGAGAGCAGCCGATAAACAACCACTGACCGTGCTGCGGAGCTTCTCCAGAAGAAGGTTCAGCTGCGTCTGCAGAACAAACACCAGACATGTTAACAGCCATCATCTGACGGCGCCTCCACCCTCAGCCAAACAGGCTTCAAATAAATACAGCAACAAATCCTCTCAGATTGTTGCAAAACCTGGATCTGAATTGAGTTTCTGTAACTGCAGATGTGCAGCCCCAAATGTCCAGAAAGTTAATCATTACTAAAGAGTGGTTCATTTCTGACGTGAACTCCAGCAGATTAAATCCTGACCATGCTGCTGAGGTGAACAGGTAAGAGTTCAGTTTTATAAGATTATAAGAAGCCTAAAACGTGAGTCGTTGTACTTCAGAAAGAATCCAAACTTTGTGATCTAATTTCTGTGAAGCTGTTTGCTCTCAGCTCAGCCTCATTAAATACGATCAAACACACGATGATTTGTCCAAGGTCAGAGTCTCCTGAAGTCTGATTGAACACGACGTCGGTGGCTGTCAGCTGCCAGCACTCCAGGCCTCCTGACGGCGCCTCGTCGGGGGGCAACAGTTGGGAGGATTTAATCAGGACTGCAGCTGCAGCTGAGGTGGACAAATGAAGCACCGAAGACAAAGACAGAATCCTGGGCCTCTGCAGGCAGCAACAGGTCACCGTGGATTCATTAGGTTTGGTTTTCAGTTCCAGGGAAGTCAGAGCTTTTAGTCAGGTGGTGTTTCTGCCCGTCTTCCTGCCTGTCACTAAACGTCTCTGCTGCGGCGTCCTGTTTACGCAGGAGCTGAGACCGTCAGAACACCTGGGAAGGTAAATATGGGAAACAGACTAATTAGAGGCCAGATGAGCAGACGATGATGCTAAACACACACTGATAACTGCTGACAGCTATTAGTGCACCTGATCCAACTGCACAATGTTGTCCTTGGATGATGTAACCATGGTAACGTACCAGAAGACAGCGGAGGATCAGAAACACAATCATCAGAACAGAACCGTCCCGATCCTAGTACCTTCAGTTATTTGGGCTGTTTGCTGTGTTATTGTTCATCAGCACAGAAGATATAAAATCCCTCCGCAGAGTTCTGGGTCTGAACCCGGGTCCCAGGAGGAGCACATCTCCCCCGAACCCAAATGGACTGGAACCAGGTTCTAACCAGCTGGGTTTGATTCTCATCCTAACGTTCCACCTGTGGTCCAGATGCACCTTCTGCTCCACACGTTCCTCCTCCCTGAGGGTCATTAAAGCTCTTCAGCCACCTGAATCCCACCTGATCCAGGTAACTGCTCGCCTCCATCAGGGCTCTTGAAGTGGGGCTTTTTCACGTTATGGACCTCCATGTTTTCTCCCAGATCCTTCTTCTGATGTTTAGGTTCCTGCTAGCTAAAGCGCTACCGTTGGTTCTTCCATCAGACAGTAATTTATGCGTTCTTCAGTGATGAATAGTATTCTTAACCCCAGTCCTACTTCGGAACAAGCTGAAAATCGTCTCAGCGGCTCTTTCTGTCTAAAGAACTGGAATCTGACCGACTCCACGAGGATAAAAAGATCAAACCCTGCGATTGGATAAAAGAAGAATCCACACTGCAGCTGTGTGTGAAAGATCTGATGGTGTCTGAATTATCTCAGAGGATCGACAGCCTATCATGAATATAAATCAAGTCTTTGGACATCAAACACACCAGAGTTTCTATGAAATCCATAAATCCGTCTCGGCTCCGGCTGCTACAACACAACTCTCCATCAGGAGGGGTCAGCTTCCTGTGCCTCCCTGAGACGGTGCGGCAACGGCAAAACGATTTACCCAAGTCCCAGTTAGGGAGAGCAGCATCCATCCATCATCCAACCAACAAACATCCATCCATCCAACCATCATCCAACCAACATCCATCATCCATCCATCATCCAACCAACATCTATCCATCCAACCATCATCCAACCAACATCCAACCAACATCCATCATCCAACCATCATACATCATCCATCATCCAACCAACATCCAACATCCAACCAACATCCAACAAACATACATCATCCAACCATCATACATCATCCAACCATCATACATCATCCAACCAACAAACATCCATCCATCCAACCATCATCCAACCAACATCCAACCAACATCCATCATCCAACCATCATACATCATCCATCATCCAACCAACATCCAACCAACATCCATCATCCAACCATCATACATCATCCATCATCCAACC
>NC_051448.1:516556-520090 GCF_001649575.2 Kryptolebias marmoratus | reverse complement strand
CCATCATCCAACCAACATCCAACCAACATCCATCATCCAACCATCATCCAACCAACATTCATCATCCAACCATCATACATCATCTATCATCCAACCAACATCCATCCATCCAACCATCATCCAACCAACATCCAACCAACATCCATCATCCAACCATCATCCAACCAACATTCATCATCCAACCATCATACATCATCTATCATCCAACCAACATCCATCATCCAACCAACATCCAACCATCATCCAACGATCATCCATCATGATGAAGCAGCTTTTAGCTTCCTGTGGAACTTCAGCTAACAGAAGTTCAAACTCAGGTTAGTTTCGACGTCCATCTCTCTGGTTCCTCTTTCAGCCCTGAAGGGACTGAAGGGGATCTGCAGGTTTCTGATAGTTTCCTTTCATGAACTTTCCAGATTCCTGCAGGAAAACCTTTCAAACTGCAGAAACGGGACAGGAAGTGAGATAAAAAGCTGTGCTGTAATGTCACCGTGTGTCATGAAGGAAAACCCCACAGCGACTGATGTCTGACAGAAACTGTTCTGTGATCAAATATTGATCAATGCTTTCAGCCACCTGAATGTGAGTGATGGAAACTCAGATAAAGGGGAAGGTTTCTCCTCATTTACTTCCAGATGGAAAAGAAAAACCAGTTTATTTGTGTTTGGATAAAAACGAGTTTCTGGTTCCTGCAGCTCGTCTCTGAGTTGAAGCTCGTATGACTGAGAACATCAGTCAGACCTGAACTTCCTGTGTTCATTAAAAGGCCTCCTGATAAAAACCAATCTGTGCCCGGCTGAAATCCAGTCTAGCAGTGGAGCCACCTTCAGCTCGTCCTCACCTTGAACTTGTTGCCAACGCTGATGAAGCTCAGCTTCCCGGCCTTCTGCTTCACATCTTTGTTGTTGGAGTTTTCGAAGAGCTCGCGGACGAATCGGTCTTTGGACTCGCTGACCAAACTCTCCAGAGACATGTGCAGAGCGTCGTTGTTCTTCTCCACAAACTTGGTCTGAGAGGAAGACAGTCATTCAAAGCTGATGAAGATCAGGAGTGTCAGACACAAGCGTTTAGGTTGAATAAAGACGAATCGCTTCATTTCAGCATCAGAAGTCCAGAGATCAAAGAGAAATCTACTAAAGAAACTGGATTTTCTACAAAAAAGGAGCAGGAATGCTCCAGTGTGAGGCTAAAATGAGACAAACACAAGCTAAAAGCAGCAGAACAGTAGCTAAAATTAGCAAAGCTATAGCTAAAAGCTAAAAACAGAGTCAGTAGCTGAAGCAGTTTTCACAGGGAAAACAGCCATCCCTTCAGTCCCAGCAGCCATCTGCTGAAGGTTTACGAACAGCTGAAATATAAAGCTGCTGACTGAGCTGGACGTACCGTCTCGTAGCACACGGCTCCTGCAAAGTGTCTGATGATGAAGCCTTCATCGTCCCTCACGTTCCTGTGGACGGCCAGCTTGGACTTCCTGGGGATCTGAGGGACACAAACAGGATGGAACTCTGAGACTCTGCAGGTCTTCTGTTCCTAAACTCAGCCTTACAGGAACGTCGTCAGTGAAACTCAAACCCGTCAGTTTGAAATCAAAACAGAAAATCCATCCAATCGATCAAAGGAAACAACTGAATCCAGAAGATTTTTCCACAAGTTTCTAAATGTTTAACTGTCGTATTTTTCTTCTTTTAAAAAATGATAAAAATGGTCTTTGTGAGGTTTTTAACCCTTCAGGGTCTGAATATGAGCTTATAAACGGCCTGCTGACTGATTCATTAAAGGTCTTTTATGGTAAATAAACCAACAAACACTGAAGCTGAGAGTCATTCCCAACACACACATCACATCATGAAGATGATCTGAGTTTAAAACTAACGCGGCGGGTGATATGCATTCCTTCCAGCAATGCTAGGCCTTTAATTTGAACTTTTCCAGTTTCCACTTCGAGCACTTCGAGCACAGCTTTGGGTTTAAAAAGTTTTCATTCTTTGAGACAATCAGAGGAAACTGGAGCCGCCTGCAGGTTTCAGCCTGACAGACAGAACTCAGGGAATAGATGAGCCTCTCCGGTGACTCACCGTCAGGCGGAAATGGTTCTTGTGTTTGCTGTGGACGGCGTCAGTAAAGTGCTGGTCGCTGGGCTGAGGTAGACGGTTCTCTTCATCCAGGATGTCCAGGATCCCCACCACCTTCGCCTCCACCAGGTCTGCAGAGGAACACCACACATTTGGTTTTAAATGAGGCAGCTTCCTCCTGATGCTGCAGATCCAGGAGACGAAACAAAGAGCGGAGCTTTAATCCAAACCAAAGTTTAACTGAACAAAAAGAGACAAAGACCAGAGCGGGTCTGGTCTCAGGTCTGGTCTCAGATCGTCTCAAATCTGAGTCCAGGTCTGAGTCCAGGTCTGAGTCCAGGTCAGACCTGGTCCAGTCAGATCTGGACTTATTACAAGCATCTTATTTATAAAGAATAATAAAAGGACTCAAATTACAGCTGAGGAAACCAAACGTCTCCCTGAGCGGGGACAGTCAGGGACGAGTTGGAGACTTCTCAGTGACTTGGTCCTGAGAATAAAACTTTGACTCTTTGTCTCTGATCCGTCCCAGACGCTGGGAAAGTTGTCTCCTGTTTCTCTGCTTCATGGAGACCAAACTGCTGGATATGGAAACTCCAGGTTCTCCTCAGGAACCTTTGGGAGCCTCCCTCTCAGTTTGTCCCCAACCGTCTCGGCTCAGTGAGACGCCGACTGTCCGCAGCTGCAGGTGACTTAAAGACGAAACACGAACCAGCAGAGGAAGCACCAATCATCTTCATTTACAGCCTAATAAAGCTCTGAGCGGAAAGGAATCTGTTTATCCTCAGTCTGAGTAAAACTCAAAACTTTCCTGTAAAAACTTATTCTGTGATTTTATTCTTCATTAATTTCTAATAAACAAGTTATTTTCTGCTGCTCCTGCGTCCTGTTCTGTTCTGCAGGTGTAATTTTCTGCTACATCAAGTGTTTGGAGACGGAGCCTGACAGGAAGCACTCATTAATGGAGCAGCGCTCGGCGAGAACCTCCCTCCGACCGACTCTAACGGCTCATTTTGATGCTTTTCCTGGAGCTGGACATCAGCAGAAAGCATCGTTAACCTCCGTCGCCTCACATCCATCTGCCCGCCAGCTGACGGAGGAACCAAGACACCGCTCTGTCCGAGCCGAGGGTCAGAGGTCAAACTGCAGCGAGGGCACCGAGACAGCCGAGCATTCAAACCGATAATCAACAGCTTGGAGACAATTAGAGCTCCTGCCGAGACGTCAACATGATTTATACCGAGCTGCGAGTCAGCTGGGGGAGCAACCAGTCTACATTAAATAATAATAATAATAATAATAATAATCCCCCTGATTACATCAGCCTGAAATTAAACAGCTAAATATAAATATTATTATAGAAAAGATATTTAATAGATCAGCTTTTAATCCCTGTTTATAACCTGAACAGGTCCTGTTAGAACCCTAAACCTGGTTCTGTTAGGAGCTCTAAAACTGGTCC
>NC_051448.1:512252-516456 GCF_001649575.2 Kryptolebias marmoratus | reverse complement strand
AACAGGATGTTATTTCTCTGTAATAAGCTGGAAAGTGATTCCTGTCATTTTAAATGTTTATAATAAACCTGATATAAAGTCATAATCAGCTGATTGACAGTCTGCCTGGGAACGTCTTCATGTTCCGGCTGATCCAGGTGTTCATGAAGCAGAACCAGGAGCAGAACCCATCTGACCTATGCAGTCCTGGTTGTCGACGTAGTGGACCTCGTTGACTCCCAGCCCCTCCCTCTGGTACAGTTCCTGCTCCTGCAAACCAATGGAGACGTTCTTAATGAGACACGGTTACAGACATTCAGCATGTTCACAAAGTGTCTTAATGAGGCCGGCGACAGCTGCGGCGGCCCCTGAAGGGCACGTGGACTCGCTCGGCCCGGTTCTGCTGTTAAAGGTTACAGCTTTCACAGCAGCTGTTAACCTTCTGATCTACGAACGAGGAGCATGAAACGAGTCTGCTGGCGCTGGAAGGTTTGGACCCAGTTCTTTAGCAGAAACAGAAGGCTGGAGAAGCATCATCAGCTCTTTAAATAGAACCTGTAGTGACCCGGGGACGGCATCAGTCGCCATGACAACGGCCGACCTGAACGAGTCCGACCTGAACGAGTCCGACCTGAACGAGTCCCGACCTGAACGAGTCCCGACCTGAACGAGTCCCGGCCTGAACGAGTCCCGACCTGAACGAGTCCCGACCTGAACGAGTCCCGACCTGAACGAGTCCGGACCTGAACAAGTCCGGACCTGAACGAGTCCGACCGGAGCTCACCTCCTTCAGGATCCGCTCGTTGAAGAACTGCTGCAGCTTCTCGTTGCAGTAGTTGATGCAGAACTGCTCGAAGCTGTTGTGTTCAAAGTACTCTGGAAAATAAGAGCCACGATTAAAGAACATCTGCTGAGCGGAGAAGAACCCGGAGAAGAACCGAGTCACCGTCTGACGCTGAGCACTGACCGAAGCCGGCGATGTCCAGCACGCCGATGAAGTTGGCGGACGAGTCGAAGGGGAAGCACTGGTTGACCCGGGTGACCACGTGGTCGAAGAGCCGGCTGTAAACGGCCTTCGCCAGCGCGTCCCGGGCGTTGTTCGCCTGCTCCACCTTCAGCGGGACTCTGGAGGAAAGAAAACACATCATCAGGTGTTTACAGCAGGTGACAGGTGACTGCGGCCCTCGTTCAAAGGTTAAAGGTCATATCCAGGTATGATCTTACCTGTTGCAGACAGCTCTGTGTCTGACAGACAAACAGCTGTTCAAAGAGCCATCTATAACAGGTAAGATGTTTATAACTGCTGGAATATCACTTTATCACCTCGGCTGAGAAAGAAATGTTTCAGGTGAGAAAAAGATCATTTTCCAGGAAGGAAGAGGAAGTTTTATTCTTTAATATCAAGAATTCATCACATCGGCAGGATCCGACCGGACCAAACAGGAGCCGGAGTGACAGATTCTCATGTCACTGAGAAGGTCCAGGTGCCAACCAGACCCCGATCATCTGCTGAGAGCCTGAAGCCCACGAAGCGTCTCCCCTGCAGGACCCAGACCCACCTCCATCAGCAGGACTCCCGGCGGAGCCTCGGATCACATGGACGAGTGACGTGGGTCCCTGCAGGTGTCTCAGTGGGACGTTCTGACACATTATCCTGAGATAGGACGACCCGCTGATCTGGGTTTCATTTCAGCACCTGGATCCATCTGCATCCCATCAGAACTGCGACAAACCTTCTTATTAGGAACCCATGAGCCTCTAAGAGCTCTGATTACTATTCTGATGGTTTGTTCTAATTATTCTCTTTCTGTCACAATCTGCAGCTCAATAATCCGACAAATTAAAAATAAAATCCATCAAAACGGGCGTCTCAGTCAGGGACAGCTTTGACTCCTGGTAGCAGAACATTGCAGGGCGGAGAGGAACTGTGTACCACCATCAGAGCCAGGAAAAGACTAAAATATGAACAACCTCCAGAATATGTTTAACAAGATCAACCACACAACATTTAGCCACATGGAGCTTATATGAGGTGCCAGGATCACCTGCAGGAAGGTGCAGGCTCATTGTTTCCCAGGTTTGTTTTCTGCAGCTCAATCAGCTCCTTTATTGGTGCATTAAATGTTGCTGAAGGTCGGCGGTTTGATTCTCGGCTCTGCAGATATTAGACTTCAGGTTTCCTCAGTTTTAATTTTCAGAGTGGAAGACTGGTGGACAGGTGAGTTCGGTGCTGCTCTCCCGTCAGCTGACCCTCACCCCTGCCCTCTCTGAACTCCCTGCCATGTTTAATTCATGCCACCGGCTGCAGACGGAGGCCTCTCATTTAAAAAGCCGCAGGTTTAAATGCCACGCCGGCAAACTGTCAGAACACTAATCATACCAGCAGCCTCATACCGATTCCCCAGGAGCCTCGGCACAGAGAGAACGTTTTCCCATCCCTCTCAGTGTAATTACCGATGTCAGCGTGTGTAGAAGACCCACCACACACACAGAGCATTTAAATTCAACTCTTCATCTTTCCGTTCATGTATTCTGACTCCGTCCTGCTACAACGAGTCACATTCCATTCAGTTGGACAGGTCCTTCAGGTTAAAACCACTTCCTGTTTGCTCTTCAGGGCTTTTACACTTTAAATCCTAAAATATTTACGGCTCCTTAACGTCAAGCTTCTGTGCTCCCCGTCTACAGGACATGATGGAACAAGGCAACAACAGCTGCACAGAGACAGAGTAAAAAGTAAGCCTCAGACCAACACTCTCTGAGTGAAAACGATCAGTCGGATCAGAACTTCTTGACCCGTGAGCAGCAGGAGGTTCTGATGGTTCTACTGGGTTTATGGAGGAGATATGAAGAGTTAAAAGGGGCCTTCACTTCCTGGAAGTCAGAGATATTTCACTAAAGTCCTCAAAGATTCTCCGTTTTCTCGTCATCAGAATCCATCTGGACCCAACTCATGCAATGCATTATGGGAACCTGAAGTAAAAATACTGATCTGAGATCAGACAGGACTCAAGCTCCTCCTCCATGAGCCAGCAGCCCAGCTGCACGCCGCCTGCAGCTGCTTCCTGCGGTTAATAACTGATCTTATTACGGAGGGAAATGTTCGGCAGAAGCAGACAGCTTCAGTCAGCGGCAGTGACACAACCAGGACTCGTCTCTGCGAGTTCATTATTCTTCGTGCAGTCTGACTCGTGGTGACTCAAGAGTTGGACTCTGAAATGAGGTCCTTCCCATTCATTAGGCAGCTTGTAAATAATGAGTCCACGTCTGACTGTCAGTTTCCTGGACAACAAGCTGCTAACTTCCTGTTAACCACCATCAAAACCAGGAAGGGTTCGAAACGTGACCTGTTACTGAAAAATGACTAATGAGACTAAACCCAACGACAAACAGGTTCTTAAACCAACAAACAAACAACAAAACAGGATGTTGTAAGGAAACAGTCCACCTGTTTCATCTCCAAGGTTCAGGAGATAAAAACGGATCTTTACTGAATTCTGATCTGACCCAAAGTGAACAAAACCAGCCAACAGGTCCCACCGAGTCATTGTTTATTAAAAGTTAAAGCTGTGGAGTCCCACAGCGGATCTACAACAGAACGGTCCAGAACCAGAACCAGAACCTCAGAGAGCTGAAGCAACGCTGCAAAGAAGAGTGGGCCACAACTCCTCCACAACCAGGAGCCCACTGGAGGAGGTTCTACACGGGGACCGGTTCATCAGATTCTTCTCAGTCTTCTGTCCCGATGGAAGAACTTTCCTGTTGTAAAAACTGAGAAACATCTCATCTGTCTGCAGAACGTTCTGGGTTCCAGGATAAAATCACTCTGGACTTTTTGGCAGAATGGGAGGATTAAACGTTAAAGTACTTTTTGTAACAAGTCAGACAAATTCTGTCCTGCCTGCTTTAAAGGAAACATCTTATTATTCAGAAAATGTCCTGTTCAGGCTGCAGTTCAAAGCTTTTCCCCCGAAGGAGCAGGAATCTGAAAAATGAATCCTGAGATGAAAAAAGGAACAAATTTCTGATAAAGAGGCTGATGTCAGGAGTCCATTTCCTGTCAGAGGCTTTCAAAGTAAAAATCTGGATTCAATCTTTAATGCAAACCCTGAACCGACCCGGTCCGAACGTTCAGTCACCTGCTCGGGTTCCACGGTTCCGATCTGAACCGACCCGGTCCGAACGTTCAGTCACCTGCTCGGGTTCCACGGTTCCGATCTGAACC
>NC_051448.1:507787-510229 GCF_001649575.2 Kryptolebias marmoratus | reverse complement strand
CGGGTTCCACGGTTCCGATCTGAACCGACCCGGTCCGAACGTTCAGTCACCTGCTCGGGTTCCACGGTTCCGATCTGAACCGACCCGGTCCGAACGTTCAGTCACCTGCTCGGGTTCCACGGTTCCGATCTGAACCGACCCGGTCCTCCCACACGCCCCCCTCTCTTTGCCTTTCTCTTGTCCTCTGTGGACCGTCTGCACCTCCTCCTTACATAACTCAGCCTCTCTGTTCACCCACGGACTGTCGTCATGTTAGCCCCTCTGTCAAACCACAGAACTGAACAAAAAAGGAAAGAAAACAGCTGCAGGAGGAATTCATCACGAAGGCTGCTGTCGTTTCACGACTTCAACCATCTGTGGATCTTCTGAGGATGGATCTACTCAGAAAATGCTGAAGCATCACCTCCGCATCGTTTTTTATCCCTCATCCTGTCATCAAGTCCTCACAAAGGGAGACGTACGCCTCGAACTGCGCTGTTCACCAGAGTCTGACTGACCACATTTACTGTAAGCAGCATTTCATGTTTTACTCTAAACGTAAGAAGTGTCAGCGCTGTTCAACTTATCATCTTCAGAGGTCAGAGGTTTCCACATCTCAGGAGAAGAAACTGAGGAAGAGGAGCAAACTGCTGCCTTCAATTCATCTTCGGTTCGAGTCTCAACAAACTAACTGTCAAAGTCCAGCTGTTGATGTTTTATATCCGAAATAAGATGCACCTTCAGCTGATTACAGACCTGCTGCAGGACAACTATATTTTGTCCGAGTCGCAGAACCACTAAAAGCTTTAACCCAGCATGTTTGAATGCATATCACCCGCCACCTGCCACACCAGGGTTTTAAACCAAGACGGTGTGGATGTTTGGTCAAACCTTGAAGATCTCGTTATGGAGGATCTCAGCCAGGACAGACAGATCAGGTGTGATCTGTCAGAGCTACTACCACACCGAATCTTAGCTCAACATCTGTACATATGACTGAGTTTGAACCAGTTTTGTTTTGGCTAAGGTCGAGTAGCTGTGGTGGCCATTTTGAAGAGCGGTGACTAAAACTGAATCAGCTAAATTAATAAGCTTTCAGCTGCGGGTGAAGCTGACATTATCACAGACACTTCATCCATCCGCTGCCTCCTTTAGCTCCTCACTCAAAGCCTTTTTCTCTTCGGTTCCACAGAGACAAAAACATGTTGGACATCTTTCATCCATCCCACCATCTGCAGTCTGACGGAAGAGCGCCCCCTTTCTGCAGGACGGCCCAAAACAATCCAGATATTAGAACATAAATGCAGCTGCAGTCAATCAGGAAGTGATGAACTGAACCCGGCTGGTTTAAAGAGGTCAGCACATTCCAGCAACTAGCCCAGACCATTACCTCTGTAAATAGACCCTGGAGCCTCCGTTCACCTGGACGCGCTCGTCTCCGCTCAGATAAAAGAGAAGCAAACATTAGCGTGGGAGGTTTGAAGTTCAGGCGAGCCGACAGACAGATTCAGGCTCAAAACGCTGACAGGAAGTGGGGCTGACGGGTCAGCACTGCACTGCAGAGGACACTTCTTTCTTATAAATAAAAAACACTGGATTGAAGATTTAATAGAATCAGTTCAGTGGATGAAGGTCACAGCAGCAGAAACATCTGAGCTCATCCTGATCGAGTCACACTTCAGGATTTGTTCCCAGGTCAGCTTTACCTTCACAGACAGAGAAGCAGACTGGAATCTCTAACATGATGTGAATGAAACTGCACCGGACTGACCAATCAGCCCCACCTGAGGAGGAAGAGGAGGAAGAGGAGACGGCAGAACACAGACAGAACTTCAGACCTTCACACTGTTTATGCTGATTTTAACTACTTTATATTTATAATCACCTAAACTCCCATTTCTGCCCAAACAGATGATTCCAAACATGATGTAGCGACAGAAACGTCTCACACAGAGCGTGTTTACACCTTCATTTCTTTAAGTGAGGGCCATTAATAATATTAAAGGAGGATGTTTTCCATCATCATAATTTGTGATGCCTCTCAAGATGCAGCAACGCTTAAAGGTCAGCGTTAATGAGAGCGGCTGGAAGCAGGAATTCCCCTCCATTTCAGAGGCATCAAGGAGGACGAGCAGAAAAACATGCTGCAAATTAGTTTGGTGAATTATTCTGAGCTCTTTGCTTTATGCTGCTAAATAAATCCCCACATGTTAAAACGAGGTCAGTCTAACCTCAGCTGCACAACAACAAGAAGCATTTAATGCCTCCACTTTCTGCCACCGAGTACATCCTTACTGCTCTCCACTGAGATCGGACTGGTACCGGTCCGGTTAGAACCCTAAACCCGGTCCTGTTGGAGCTCTAAACCTGGTCCTGTTGGAGCTTTAAACCTGGTCCTGTTAGGAGCTCTAAACCCGGTCCTGTTGGAGCTCTAAACCTGGTCCTGTTGGAGCTCTAAACCTG
>NC_051448.1:505087-506837 GCF_001649575.2 Kryptolebias marmoratus | reverse complement strand
AAACCCAGTCCTGTTGGAGCTCTAAACCCGGTCCTGTTGGAGCTCTAAACCCGGTCCTGTTTGGAGCTCTAAACCCGGTCCTGTTTGGAGCTCTAAACCCGGTCCTGTTTGGAGTTCTACAGCTCAGAGTTGGAACGGGTCACAGAAAGTTGGACCTTAGATCTTCCATCTAATGTGTCTCACTGCTGTTTTGTCTGAAACCTTGCAGAGGTCAGAGGTCAGAGTTTTCTCTTCAAACAGGAAGTGAAGGCTCTTTTTAAACCATCAAACTGAACCTGTGGCTTCAGAGACCCTTCAGAATAAGAGCCTGGCTCTGTGACAAGAAAGAATGAACTCCTATCCACAGGACTGAGTGCAGATCTCACAGATTAATTAACAGCTTTCAGTCAGCATTCCGGCGGTTCTGTCCAGGTCCAGATGGCTCGCCTAATAATCCATAACTCGCTCTGGCCGAAGCGTTCGATCCGATGTTTGAGGACGAGAGGAAAAGTCCTTCAGCCGTCTGAATGTCGCCCAACGGCCTGAAACGAGCTCCTCTGAGCCTCGTTTCGATTTCGGCTGTTTTCTAACGTCAGCTGAAATCAGCAGCCGGCCGTCTCTCTGGACGGCGATAACAAGACAAGCAACACATCAGCCATCTGCTCCGGCTGCAGTGTTTGGGTTGGCTCATCCAGGCCGGATCAGAACCTAATCAGTCATTCTGCTGACGAAACGTTAGCATCAAGCTGTTCCACAGGACTTCAGGCTCAGAGTTCTGAAGAACCAGAACCGGAAAATAAAAATATTTATGAATATTAATCCAACCTGAAATCCTGCGACTGCGGAGGAAACTCATGACGGAGCAGAAAAACGTTTACTAATCGGAGCTTTTAGCTGTTTAGCTAATCTTAACGTTTGTTTTGTTAGCTGGAAGAGAAACATCTGGAGACGTTCAGACGGATTTATTTACTACAGGATCCAAACAGAACCTGACAGATGTTATCAGACGGGTTCTACAGGACCAGTACCCCCTCAGGGACTCTGCTGATGTTTGGGTCACTCAGATCCTGATGAAGACCGCTTTCAGTTGAACACTGGGTTCTGGTGTGTGACGGAGTGTGTGTGAGACAGTGTGTGTGTGAGAAGACTGTGTGTGTGTGTGTAAGAAGGCGGGCCTCCTACTTGATGGCTGTTCCTTTGGCGCCCCCTGCTGACGTCAGCATGACCCGGCTGGTGAGGCTGACTCTCAGGTCGTCCTGGTCCAGGCCCAGCAGCTCGGCGCAGTGCTCCAGGGTCTGACCCGACTGGTTCCGGATGGTGCAGCCGCCTGAGACCGCGAGGAGGACAAACACGTCAGCTCATCTGTTCCACAGTTTGAATTTAAAGATATCAAATAAAAACTGCACCGATGAAGATTACAGAGGAACCCTGGACAGAAACTGAGCTCACTTCCTGTCTGGACCGCCCCCTGCCACCCGTCCCCCACTGAAGAACTGAATGATGCAGGAACTCGAGGAGGTCCAAAGGAGCCTCAGGGGAACATAAACCGAGGAAATACTTTCAATATCTTCTGAAACAAAGTGTTGTTTCCTGTTTGAGTCCTTTGGGTTTTTATTAAACAAACAGTAACGAGGGACGTTCCTGTCACACCACGAGCATCCATCACAACGAGGAGGAGGAGGAGGAGGAATATTACAGCCATCAATCAGAGCAAAGAGCTCCACAGACGCCATCTTTGATGTGAGGAGAACAGAGACGTCAGAAAGAGCTG
>NC_051448.1:502240-504987 GCF_001649575.2 Kryptolebias marmoratus | reverse complement strand
CAGACCTACAGACTGACCCTCAGCAGACCTACCATCAGACCTACAAGCGATCCTTTTCACAGCCCATTCATCCATTCGAAGCGTAGTTCTGGACGGGGTACCGTACCTCTGGACTCTTGCGGTTCTGCAGGATCTGTTTATCCGTGTCCTTGGTGGCGAAGAACCGAGTGCAGCCTCTGTTCAGGTACTGAAAAAGAAGCGGAGAAGGTTAGGTTCCTCAGCCTGAGTGGGAGGCTCACACACGTTTAAAAGCCGGAGTAAAGTTTGAGACTGAGGCTCTCAGGAGGTTAAACTGAAACCAGTTCCTGCACCGCCTGGCAAATAAAACTTTATAAAAACAGAATTTATTTCTGCCAAACGCTCGATGACAGAACCAACAGAACCGCTCCGTCTTCTGAACTGGTTTTATTGGTTTCTCCTCTGCTGAGTTCAGGGACATTAAATAACGTGGTCCGTGAAGCCGAGCTCCCGGGAGTCTTCTCGGACAGGAGGACAGATTTTGGTTTCTTTCAGGGCGCCCTGTGTTTGGGCCGAACAGATGGACATAAAAACCCTAATTAGAGGCAAAGCCGCAGGGAGGAGCTTCTGCTCGCTCACTATCCATCTCTAACAGTTTATTCCTTTTGTTTTCTTCCTGGAAAATGATGGTTTAATATCAGCTCTGATTAAAACACCTGAGCCTCCTGAAGATCGGAAGAAAAAACATTTCCTTCAGTAAATAGTCCGGTTCTTTTCTCTTTACCTTCCCTGAACTCCTGGAGTTTGATCTGATGGTTCATCTAACCTGAGTCCTTCATCCAGGAACTCATTTTAAAGCTCCTATAAATTCATTTCAAACATCTGGACCTCAGTCAGAACCAAGCGTTTACTGCAGATGTTCTCAGCCTGGTGAACCTTTGCCCATCTTCAGCCTTTAAAAGCTCATCTGACCTGCAGTCCTCTGACTGACCTGCTGACAGTTAACTGAATTAGTTAGAGAAGCTCCTCCAGATGTTTCTGACTTTAACAGCCTGATGTTGCTGTCATTAAATCCTAAATAATCTTATTTTTTCCTAAAAATGGTTCAGTTTCTTGGTGAACATATTGCTCCGCTGTGAATAAAATGATGAGTTGTTGAGATTTGTTTCCACTGCAGACGTCAGAACCCCCCGTGAATCTGACTGTAGCCTCAGTAACGGCAGCTCCCTCCATCAGTTAATCTCAGCAGCGGGACAAACTGCAGCAGGGGGACACCGACAGAACCAGCGTCAGCACTTTCAGCCTCAGGAACGACTCATGTGAGAATACACCATCGATCTGCCAATAAAAAGATTTACTCGGACAGCAGAACGCTCCCTGAGGAGGCTCCGGTTTCTCCTCAAGCAGCTGATGAGGTGAGACAACGAGAGGATTCTGAAAACTGTTCACCTCTTCCTCTTCACTTTTATTACTTTGATCCAACTCTGATGGAACTTTAGTCCTGACTGGACTCTCTCAGTGCATCTGTTCCTGATGTTAAACCTGGGAGTTTCAGTCAGCTGACGGGTGGTAAACAGGTGACCATCTGCTGCCCCCTGGTGTTCAGCTGCAGGGTATTTCACAGCTCACTGGAGAAGAAACCATCTTTTTACTGCTGCCTGCTGTTCCAGTCAACTTTCTTTCTGCTGCTGAACTTCTGATGGAGCTCCTCGAGGCCTCAGCTACGGGACGGACAGGAAGGAAGTCTTTCTATGTTCACACCAGAATTTCTACAATTAATTTAAACTGTTGATGGATTTCAGGAGAAAATGAGTCCACAGCAGTTGTGGGACAGAGGGACACGTCAACTTAAAATACATTAAAGTTTATCTGACTGAACAAACAACTTCAGCTGTTATTTAAAAAGCTTTTATTTTGGTAGTTTCTTCTTATTGCATGAATGCTGAGTCAGCATCCACACCGTGGTTACCTCCTCAGACTCTGAGTTACTCTCATCATTCATCTCATCATGTCCTATACTTCCTGAAAAAACTAAACCTGGTCCTGTTGGAGCTCTAACCTGGTCCTGTTGGAGCTCTAACCTGGTCCTGTTGGAGCTCTAAACCCGGTCCTGTTGGAGCTCTAAACCCGGTCCTGTTTAGAGTTCTAAACCCGGTCCTGTTGGAGTTCTACAGCTCAGACTTCTAACAGGAAGTTGGACTTTACTGACTGAACTGAGGTTTTAGATCTTGAACAGTTTTTATGGAATCAGGGGTTAATATGGAGGATTATTAGACTTCCTGTTAGAAGACCTTTCAGAACCAACAGAGTCTGAATGTTCCTACCCTGAAGATGTCCGGAGAACCCAGGTGGAACTTCTGCCTGATGTCTTCGGTCGCTCCAGCACACAGCCGGTAAAAGATGTGGTAGTTCCTCTCCTCGGGGCTCTGTCTGCAGATCCTGGACTTCTCCAGCAGGTAGTGGGACACGAACCCGCCCACCACTGTGTTCTGATGGAGAACCACAGGAAACAGCTGTGAGTCGAGGATCTCAGCACGAAGAGAAACGGTCTCAACACTCCGCCCTGGAGAACCCCAACAAAGACCTCATGTCTTCATTCATTTCATCAAACCGTCTGTTTTACACCAATAATAAAACTTCTCCACACTCACATGTTCCCAGAACACAGTCTGGTTTTAACTAAACTAATCTGATCCAATCTGGACACAAAACACATCTGAGGACGAACTTGTTACTGAGGGAGGATGAACTCATTACTGAGGGAGGACGAACTCGTTACTGAGGGAGGA
>NC_051448.1:492666-500680 GCF_001649575.2 Kryptolebias marmoratus | reverse complement strand
GAACTCGTTACTGAGGGAGGACGAACTCGTTACTGAGGGAGGAGGAACTCGTTACTGAGGGAGGACGAACTCGTTACTGAGGGAGGATGAACTCATTACTGAGGGAGGATGAACTCGTTACTGAGGGAGGATGAACTTCTTATAAAGAAGAAGCACCTTTTCATTGAAATGAATTTCCACAAACTTCCCAAAGCGACTGCTGTTGTTGTTCCGGACAGTCTTGGCGTTTCCGAAAGCCTCCAGCAGAGGGTTCGCTGCAGGAAACAGGAAACAGAGTCAAATCTCTGAAACTCTGCTGACGTTCTGATGCAGAGAGGAAGTCTTACCTTCTACGATTCGCTCGTCTATGTCCTGTCCTGTTCCATAAGACGTGGTTAAATATCTGAAATGAGACAAGTTTGTATGAGGAGAGGGGCAGATCTTCCCAGAACCCCCAGGACGGGTTCGTCCTCCAGGGGGACAATGACTGACTGAGAACCGGAGGGTCTTCAAGCTCACAGTTAACCAGGATTTGACTCTCAGAGTTTATTCTGATTGTTTTTCTAATCATGTGAATAAAAACCTGCACTAAAACTGCAGCAGTTCCATAAAACCTGAAGAAAACTGCGTCTCTGTGTGATATTTGACAGAAGCATCGCCTCGGACCCCCACCTGAGCACGAACTTGGTGTTTTCAGTCTTGCCGGCGCCAGACTCCCCTGAGACGATGATGGACTGGCTCATCTTCAGGACCTTCATGTCCCGGTACGCCTTATCAGCTGCAGAACACAGACAGATTACTTTCCTCCGGCTCGAGGACACAAACATGACCCCAATATTCAACCAGACGTCAGACTTTAAAGTTTAAAATTTGTTAAGTTCCTGCAAAGGTCAGATCTCTGCGGAGAACTTCAGAAACCAGAGATGCTTCAGTTTCCTTCTGTGGTAATAAATCAGTTCAACATTTCAGCTTCTTTGTTTCATGTTAAATAAAACATCACTGAAGCACCTTGGTTATCGTTCACTCGTTATTCTGCTCTTTCTGTCACAACATTCAACTCCTGCAGCTTCGGAAAATAAAACAGCAATTTATGCATCTTTATCAGGAGCAGAGAGCTCCGACTCTCAGCAGCAGAACATCGTATGAAGCTGGAGGACTGAGGTCAGAGGTCAGAGGTCACACACCCAAACAGGAAGTGAAGGCTCTTTAACTCTTCAGATCTCCTCCATAAACCCTGTAGAACCATCAGAACCTCCTGCTGCTCACGGGTCAAGAAGTTCTGATAGTTTTCACTCAGAGACTGTTGGTCTGAGACTCAGCAGCTTCTATATTACCCAGCATGCTTTGCTTCCATCATGGCCGCCCTCAGATCCTTCCTGTCGTCTCTAATCAGAGCACTGATGTTCAGGAGGATTCAGAGGAACAGGAAGTTGATGGACCTTCACAATAAGAGTCTGTCTCTTGACTTGATGATGTTGGAACTCTTCAACATTTCTGCAGAATTATTCTAGTTTTTTATCACGTTTAGTTCAGTCCAGATTGGGTCAATTATTGACACAGTTCTTCTTTTCATCACAGTCCTGTCTGCCTCATGTTGTCAGTTCAGACGTGAAGTCGTTTTCTCACCGATGGCGTAGACGTGCGGCGGCAGCGTTCCCAGCGAGCGGCCCCGGTACTGCTTGATGGTTTCTGTTGAGTAGAGCTTTGGGATGTCGTAGTACGGGTTGACTGCGATCAGGATGTTGGCTACATACGTCTGACAGAACAACAACATGATGAAAATAAAACATGGAAGCCATGAACACAAAGCTCATTTCATCAACTCCTAATTTTAGTTTTCAGAGATTTAAACAAGTTAATAATCTGATGGGTGCAGACTGAAGAGAGCAGAACGCTGCTGGGCAGACAAATGTCCTCATTCCTCTGAAAATGTGACGTAATTAGCCTGCAGCGCTTCCCTCCTCAGCCACTAGATGGCAGCGTGCACCGCGTCTGCAGCAGAAACCTGAGGCTGATCCACCTGCAGAGTTCACAGGTGTGTTGAACTCTGCAGGTTCAGCTCTGCAGCCTGAAGGAGCTGCCGGACGTTCACTTCATGTGATGTGAAGAGCATTTACAGCTCCGTGTGAACAGACCAGCAAAAACATCCAACAGCTTCCTGTGTTCTGCTGATGAACCCACCGAGGAAGACCTGGAGACGCCCAGGGATGAAGAGCGAATCACAGTTCAGCTCTTTACCGCCTTCATTTAATCAGGAATAATAAACCATTAGCGCTCAGACATAAAGCTTTATTACATTAACAAACTGGGTTTTTCAGCTTCTCAGGGCATTTCTTAAAGCCAACATTATTTAATTTATTTATATGTTGGTTTAATTAGAGTGTTTTACCTCCGACAGGTAAAATAAAACTACACAGGAACGTGCGTGTCGATCAGGAACAGCGTTCTGTCTGAGGAGCTGCAGCTCAACTCTCTGATCGTTTCTGAAACCTGAGAGTCTGGAGGTGTAAACGCGTCTGGAAGACCCTGAAGGTTCCTGCCAAAGGTCAAAAGTCAGAATCTTGACTTACATAAATCTTGTCTTTGCTGTATCGGACTCTGACGTTGTTCAGCAGAGTGGCTTCATTCAGGAACATGAGCGAACCTGAGGGACAGGGACAGGGACAGGGACAGAGAAAACAAAGTGAAGCTTCAGCTCTGAGAGGACAGAGAGGACAGATTGGACAGGGTGGACTCACAGTTGTCCTCCACATGTTTGCTCACGTCGTCCTCAGCAGGAAACACTTGACTGACAGCCGCCAAAAATGTCTGAAAGACAGAAAAGATTTCAGGTCTTTGAGACGAGAGAAGCAGAAATAAATGTTTCAGATTTTATTTATTCCAGAGGTTCTTCAGAACCAAGTTCTGTTCACAGTGTTCTTAAAATGAAAGGAACGTTTTCCAACCTGTAAGAAAACAGCAGAATTTATAAAACTGAACAAACTGCAGGAGTGAAGAAATAAATCCAGTTTTATTTCTACAGAACGTCAACAGAACCTTCAGAACCTCTCAGGAACCGGGTCGTGTTCCTGACGAACAGTCGACTCACTCTTTCCACCACCAGTTCTCAGCTCAAACTGGACCCGATCCACAAACAGAACCGTGAGGAGAACGAGGAGCAGCACACCCAGTCCTGAGCCGAAGACTGATTCTGCTGCAGAGACGACGGGCCCGGTCCAAGAACTGGACCAGGGAGGAGAGCATAAAAAACACCTGAAGGCCCGGTTAGAGTCAGACCCTCTGGGTCCGGTTAGAGTCAGACCCTCTGGACCCGGTTAGAGTCAGACCCTCTGGACCTCAGTCTCCGGGACACACAGACCCTCTGGACCCGGTCCGGGACGCAGACCTCCCGGGCCCCTGACCCCGGTCCGGGACAGACCCGGGTTCTGTGTCTGACAGGATGACGAACACTCGCTCGGACACTGGCACCAAGGGGCTGCGGCGGGACAGACGGGTCATTGTTCTGGTTCTGACCCGTTTTATACTGACTGAGGACAAAGAGGTGACCTTTGACCTGAGCTCAGCCTGCAGGACGTCCACCCAGCACTAACAGGATGTTCCTAACAGACCTTTAAAGAACCTGAACCTTTTATCTGATTATTTTTCATTAATTTAAAGTTTATTTTATTTATTTGTCGTGAGGATCAAAGGATCAATAAAGTTTCTGAAGACAAACATTAACTTCCTGTCTGACAGCAGCTCTTCAGATCATTTACATCTTTTATTCAACTGATGCAAATTCATCAAGTTCAAACCGGATCACCTGCTGCCAGGACAGCAAAACTCAGTCCCGCTGGTTCAAGATGGCCGCTGCAGCCAGTCAGCTCAGACATGAGGTGGTAGTAGCTGAGAGTCTTTGATGGCAGCAACTCCTGAATGATTGGAACAATCTGACGTTTTCTTTCTGGATGATCTTGACTTTAAAGATGTTCATGAATGAACATTTAAACCAGTTTAAAGATAAATGTCGCTGATTCTCAGAGAAACTGTTTATTTTATGGATCAACGTGACAAACGGGCTCAGACCAGGGCCGGTTCTACAACTCTGAATGTGACGGAACCGGTTCTGAAGGGATCCTCTCACTCAACGACACATGGCCAACCCTGGACCAAGATTCACCTGAGGTGTGTGTCAACATAAAATCAATTACAAACTGCAGCTCCAACGCTGCAGAGACTCCAGAGACTCCTGAGGGTCCAGAGACTCCTGAGAGTCCAGAGACTCCAGAGACTCCTGAGACTCCTGAGAGTCCAGAGACTCCAGAGACTCCAGAGACTCCTGAGAGTCCAGAGAGTCCAGAGACTCCTGAGAGTCCAGAGACTCCTGAGGGTCCAGAGACTCCTGAGAGTCCAGAGACTCCAGAGAGTCCAGAGAGTCCAGAGACTCCTGAGAGTCCAGAGACTCCTGAGGGTCCAGAGACTCCTGAGAGTCCAGAGACTCCAGAGACTCCTGAAAGTCCAGAGACTCCAGAGGGTCCAGAGACTCCAGAGACTCCAGAGACCCCTGAGAGTCCAGAGAGTCCAGAGACTCCTGAGAGTCCAGAGACTCCAGAGAGTCCACAGTTTCTAGAGTCTCTAGAGTCTCTAGAAACTCCAGAGACTCTAGATTTCACTGAAACATTTATCGTTGGGCCCGCTCCAAACTCAAAGCGGTGAGAACGGGCCTGAGAACCCTCAGACAGGTTCTAGGAGCAGCAGTTTCAGCCCAGTGGGACCCGGGTTCTGTCCCGGTGGTTCAGGATCAACTGGACCTCGGGGCTGAACCGGTTTTCTTCCTTCAGAGTCTGATCAAACTGAAAACCTTTTCCAGACGTCACTCCTTTAAACACCACGAGACCCGGTTCTGTTGATCTGGTTCTGTTTGGAGCAGGAAGGAGCAAAGATCAGCGCCATAACAGGTGAGGTACAGAAGAGGATTGTGGGTAATAAAACCTATAAATCTGCTGAATGACTGCAGTAAAGCTTTTAAGCAGAGGTTTTCTGCTCTGACCCAGGGATTAGACAGTGACCACACTGACGTTAGACTGTGACCGTTCAGGGTTGTCTTCTCAGTAAACAGGATAATCGAAGGCAAACACTCAGACCTTTCCGAGACCGAAGCTTCAGGCGTTACCACGGCGATGGATGCTCAAGGGCACTAAAAGCTTTACTGGGAGGGACGGGGACAAGGACGAGGACAAGGACCCTCAGCAGTGGGAAAGAGACACTTCAGGTTCTGATTAACTCTGACCTGCAGCTGCAAACAGATTTATAGATCCTAAAGACACAACCTGTCCCTCGACAGGGGGACGAGGACATTAAATCACTGACAGAGGACAGGAGGACAGGGGGGACAGGAGGACAGGGAGGACAGGAGTAAAGGGAGGACATGGAGGACGGGAGGACAGGGAGAACAGGAGGACAGAGAGGACAGGGAGGATATGGAGGACAGGGAGGACATTAAGAACAGGGAGGACAGGGGAGGAAGGACAGGAGGACGGGGAGGACAGGAGGAAAGGGAGGACATGGAGAACAGAGGACAGAGAGGACAGGGAAGACAGGGAGAATATGGAGGAAAGGGTAGGAAGGACAGGAGGACAGGGAGGACAGAGGGACGTCCCGGAACCAGCTTCGGGGCGTTCCATGAAAACCCAGGACCGCTCACCTTCCCTTTCTGTTTGAGAGGCTCGATGGACAGGCTGTCGGCTCCGATGTCCACGATGGTTCCCAGCTGGAACCCGTCTGTTGGGTGGGGCGCCCACACTGGCTTCCCATCCTCCATCTCCCCGCTCTGAAGGCTCTGGAGAACAGCAAACACAGAATCAGATCCGAAACCTGACCGACCGGCAGATCTGCTGCTGGCAAACCACAGCTGAAAGCAGCCAGGAGCTGAAGCCTGAATCAGCTTTCAAAGAGAACCAAGGTTCTGAAGGTTCTGAAGGAACTGAAGAGGTCTCCATGTGTTTCGATGGGGGAAGGAAATGATTTTAAAAAAGTATAAAAGTTACACAAACCAAAAGTCCCAGCAGCTGTTAGCTGAACGAGCCAAAAGTTTTCATGTAGGAACAGCCAAAACAGCCGAATGTTTTCATGTAAGAACAGCTAAAACAGCCAAATGTTTTCATGTAAGAACAGCTAAAACAGCCGAGCGTTTTGATGTAAGAACAGCTAAAACAGCACGAAGTCTGCAGACGCAGTGAGACTGTAAAAACCCTACAGAATGCTGACTCAGCCTTTAAACATTTTTGCTTCTTCCTGAGACAAAAGTTCAAATAAATGTCAGAAACTCACTGATGAGATTCATTCAAAAGTTTTCGCTCAAATATTTTAATCCCAGTTTTTCCACAAAGATCAAACGATGACTCCTTCTTCACTTTTACAGAAATAAACCCAAATATATTTTTATTGTTTCTTACAGAGCTGAACTCTGATCAGACTCTGCGGTGAAAGGAAACTGATTTAAGGTCTCGGTTCTCTCAGGACTCCAGTCTAAAACCTTTTACCTCGTTGGTAATTTCAGCAGCAGCAGCTAGCTGTGGAACTTCCTGCAGGAACAACCCTGTCAGGTGAAACTGACAGAAATGTGAAAGTTTATAAACAGTTTTTATCTGAAACAGCAAAGATCCACTTCAGTCTCAACCGCGTTCAGACTAGCCAGTAGCTCATCA
This sequence comes from Kryptolebias marmoratus, assembly GCF_001649575.2. Taxonomy (NCBI): domain Eukaryota; kingdom Metazoa; phylum Chordata; class Actinopteri; order Cyprinodontiformes; family Rivulidae; genus Kryptolebias; species Kryptolebias marmoratus. The sequence goes on along the minus strand of NC_051448.1, from coordinate 494,015 downwards.
GACCGAGGTGGACACCTACAACAGGTAAGATACTGTCCACAGGCTTTCCACAGAACCCAGCGTCCAAATGTCGGAATTACCCCTTTAAAACATTTGTCAAACGCAGCCAACCAGAGGAGGGGCGGCGGCGCAGAGTGATGATGTCATCAAGTCACCTGCTGGTCAAGTCGTTGTCTTCTTGTGATTTTGTTTAAACAGAAATCTATTTACCGTTTGTCTGTAAACATTTCTGCTTCCATGGGTTTCTTTAACCTGCAGGGGGGACAGGGGGAGCTTTCAGAAATTCTGACCCGGTTTGGACGGGCTGGGTGGGTAACACGACAAAGTTCAGCAGAGATCTGACCTACAAACACCGCCTCACCTACAGCTAATAAAGATTTCTGTGCTCCTTTAAATGGATCACTCATAACCAGGAAGTTCACCTCACAAACTCATGTTTCCAAAATAAAACTCCCAGAACAGTCAACATTCGAGTGTTTCTGTCAACACGAGCCCGAGGAAAAGGAAACCGTCCAGAGTCAGAAAAACCAGAAAACCATCAACTCTTGGACAATAATCTGCTCTGTGAGGGACTTTCCCACAGAAAGAACCTCACTGCAGCCGATTCTTACCAGAACCTCAGCCCTCTGAGGGAAACCGTTTGGATCAGAACCATCAGGTGAGGTTAATCACAGCTCGTTAGTGATGAGGAGGAAGGTTCTGCTCCAACAAACGGATCAGTACCAGGGTTCTGCTGAGCCTCAGGTCCGGTTCAGTTAAACCGACCCGACTGTGTTTGGACAGAACCACAGCAGAACCTTCTCTCGGTCCTGAATGAACCTGTTCTGAACAAACACACCTGTCCTGACCTCACTCAGGTGAGCGGACAGTTTCAGGGTTTGGGTTCCCCAGCTGTTCCCTCTGCAGAACCTTTGAGAACCTGAACACTTCCCATCCCCCCGAACAGAAATCCTGCGACCCGCTCCAGCTTTTCTTGGTGTTCATGAAGCGCTGAAGCAGAAACTCAGTCAGAACCTGAGCTGCAGCCGTCTCATTCTGACTCATCCTGTAGGTGGTGTTTTTAGGATTCAGGCTCTGCAGAGACGTCTGGGTGCTGCCGTCAGCTCCATCACTGACCACCATCATTAAAAGCAGCTGAAATGATGGTTCAGTGGAGCTGCATGCCGGCTGCAGGAGTGGGCACAGCTCGGTCTGTAATCACCACAGATGGGATCAAAGAGTCTGACAGGAAGTTAAACTCAGACTCCTAAAGAACCGACCTCCAGAGAGACTGAGCTGAAAGCTCTGCAGTCAGGAGAGTCTGTTCTGCTCCGAGCCTTTCAATCAGTCAGTCAGTCATGATCCAGACC
>NC_051448.1:486775-492566 GCF_001649575.2 Kryptolebias marmoratus | reverse complement strand
AGCTCTGTGTGTTTGTTGTTAGCTCTGTGTGTTTGTTGTCAGCTCTGTGTGTTTGTTGAACTGTTTCCTGACTGACACTAACGCTGTCTCAGCTGTAAATATTCTGAAGCTGCAGATATTTCTGTAAATAATAACATCTGTTGGTGCCGTGTTGGGTTTAACGTGTTTGTTGTTTATTGTAGGATTAGTTTTTCTGCTGCATTTTTCTTATCTGTCATCTTGGATGAGTCTGAAGTCATTTATTGACTGTAAACTTTATACTTGTCTCTCCTTCTGTTTGCAGGCTAAGCCGGATCTAAAGACTTCCAAGGTTTGCCCGGTGACCGCCGCCTGCATGCCGACGCGCACACGCATGGCCACGCGCCAGCAGGCCAGCGCGTTCTTTGATGAGGAGGACGAGGACATGGCCGACCTCCAGCCCACCTTCTCCGGACCCGTTGTGAAGTGAGTGACTGCCACTTTCAGCTTACCGAGTAACGAAACATCTTTACCTGAAAATGTTCACAAACAAACATGAGCAGAACCTTCAGAGGAACCATGTTTGATTTGTCCTGCAGGTTAATGATGTACCCCCCGCCTCCAGCCAAAGGAGGGATATCTGTCACGAATGAAGACCTTCACTGCCTTAATGATGGAGAGTTCCTTAACGATGTTATCATAGACTTTTATTTAAAGTGAGTATCGCTCATTTCTGGCTTGTTTTTCTCTCACAAAGTTAGATTTTAGATTTAAAACATGAAAGTGTTTCTGTACTTGTAGATATTTAGTTTTGGAAAAATTGAAAAAAGAAGATGCACAAAGAATCCACGTGTTCAGCTCGTTCTTCTACAAACGGCTGAACCAGAGAGAGCGCAGGAACGGCGCGGACACGACGAGCTTGCCGTAAGTGCCAGGAGCGGCTCACAAACCGCATTCAAAGGGTTTGTTTCTCTTTTATCAACTTTATTTTATTTTCCAGAATCCAGAAGAGAAAGCACAACAGGGTGAAGACGTGGACTCGACACGTGGATCTGTTCCAGAAGGATTTCATCTTTGTTCCCATCAACGAGTCGTAAGGAAACAGGGTTTTCATGTGCTACTTTACCAAAGTTTGAGGAAAACTAGTTGCTCCAGTGGCTTGTTGGGTTAGTCATCTCATTTCCAACCATCAGCCAGTCAGGTCGAACCTTTGGCCTTGTTAGTTTTCTGAATTTAGTGTAAAATGACTCGTTCTGTTTCATAATTCATGCAGGTCTTAAACTTGAACTGTAAAGGTCTGAGATGGACCTGACTGAAACTTGCAGAAACCCTTGAGCATCTTGTAGATGGTTTAAATGACCTCAGTCTGGAGAAATAATTCAGCTGTAACTGATGAGCTAAAGGCTAGTCCTAACACAGTCAAAGTGGGTCGCTGTCGTTGCGAGCGGTGAGCGGTTTCTGCATTACACGGTTATTTCCCAGTGCTGCAGCAGCAGTGAGCTGTAGCACTTCCTGTGCAGCCTGGGGCCAAAGTCCACAGAAACATTTTAATATTTCTGCAGGAATAATTTGTGCATCTTGACGGCTGTGTGAAGGTTTAAATGTTAACATTAGATGAACCAATAAAACTTTGAAGACTGGAGCTGAGACTCCAATCAGATGAGCTGCAGACTAGTCAGAGCAGAGACCACCGTGGTCCAGAACCAGCGGTACCGAACCCCTCAGGCTCATTAAAGCGCTCCTCTGAACTCTCCTCTGGGCAGAGCTCACTGGTACTTGGCGGTCATCTGCTTCCCGGGCCTGGAGGGTCCGGTGTTTGAGAAGAACCCTCTGTACCTCGACCCGACGCTGGCCTCCGGCTCCACCGCAGAACCGCAGTCCGAGGAGAACATCCCGGAGCACTGCCGGCCCCTGTCTCCGGACGCAGACGGGCTGGACGGCCTGTCGGACCAGCCCGAGGAGCCTGCGGAGGTGGACTGTGACCCCAGCTCTGAGAACTCAGAGGGGGCCCAGGACCCGCCGGGTAACAACCGGGCCGAGCCGGAGCAGCAGTACACGAGTGAGTTTGAACAACAGATGCTTTCTGGGGTTTTTGTTGAGTTTTCAGAAGAATCATTTTCCTGTTCTTCCTGTCTGTGAAGGCGAGCTGCACAGAATCAGTGTTTGTTACGGTTCAGGAAAAGGAGACGACGACACCTACACCTTCTCTGATGACCAGAGCTCCTGTCAGGTACTCCGCTCCGTTGATTTCCCTCTGATTCAATCCCATTTTCCATCCCGTGGGTAAATATTTCTGCCTGTGTGTGCAGGACGAGTGCAGCGAAGATGGAGCTCTGTTTGAAGACGCCGCCGCCTCCAACTTGTCGAGTTTAGCCTCAAAACCGACCATCTGCAAACAGTGAGGGATGCAGTTGTGCTTTTTGAGCTGTGGGGGGCGCTGCAGTTAAACATGACCTGTTCTGTCTTGCTCTTTCAGGCCTTGTATCCTCATCATGGACTCTCTGCGAGGTCCGACCCGGTCTAATGTAGTGAAGACCCTCAGAGAGTGAGTTGTGTCCGACCTTCATTTCCACAGCAGGAAGTTCAGCAGTGAAAACACTGAAGAACAGCATATACTTTACTTTTTCCTGCTAAAACAACTCTGCAATGAAAAACCCAAACATAAGGGTCAGTGCTCTGTTCAGAACTTTACGTCATGAACTTTTTTAGTGTTTTAGTTTCACCACTCTGCAGCATGGAGAAAAACTGTCGACTTTCAGTAGCAGAACATCAGACGACAGAGAAGGAAGTCACTAAAAACTGTGACATCAATGATGTTTTCAGGGAGTGAGTCTTCTATATTACCCAGCATGCTTTTCTTCCTCCTGTTTCCATCATGGCCGTCCCCGTAGATCCTTCATGTTGTCTCTAAGAGAGGATTCAGAGGAACAGGAGGAGCACTGAGCCTGGACTTTCACAATAAGAGTCTGTCTCTGTCAGCTTAGATTCTTCCTGCTGGGCTTCGGAGGAGTCAGATGTTGGTGTTGGAGCTGCTTGGTACCTTCAACATGGCTGCAGAAATTCCTGTTGGCAGAAATCATCCAGAAGCTTCCTCAGAGCCGCAGCTGACGCTCTGGCCGTGTGCGTCTTGTTTCAGGTACCTGGAGGTGGAGTGGGAGGTGCGTAAGGCGTCTCAGAGGAGCTTTGGGAAGGAGGTGATGAGGGGCTCGAGCCCCCGTGTGCCTCAGCAGGATAACTTCAGCGACTGTGGAGTTTACATCCTGCAGTACGTGGAGAGCTTCTTCGAGGTGATGTCCTGCCTCCTCCTCACTCAGCTGCAGTCAATCCTGACCTTTTATTATAGATTAAAGTCAGTCATCATTTTAAGAAGAATCCAGAGTTTCGTCTTTCTTGCTCTGAATTTGTTGCCTGTTTGAGGAACATCTTTTTCTCTCCTTCCAGAATCCCATTCCCAGCTTCGATCTTCCGGTGAACCTGTCGGAGTGGTTTCCTCAGCTCAGGATGAAGACGAAGCGCAAGGAGATCAAGGAGCTGATCCTGAAGATCCAGGCCCAGCAAGACCTGGACAGGAAGGAGTCGGACCTGGTGGAGGCTCCGCCCACTTCTCCTGAGGAGCCCGAGATCGAAGAGACGTCTGGGTCGAGCGCCCAACTGCCAAACCTCCCCGTCAGCCCCTGAGTGGGCGCTGACCCGGGCCTGAATCGGGCCTGAACCGGGTCTGAACCGGATCGTATGCTGCTGGTTTCACTTCAACATTTCTCCATCGGTTCTGAACTCCTTCCAGGAACGTTGGACCCAACGAAACATGACGTGTAAATACGCTGCCTTTGGACTTCCTGTTTTAAGACTCATTGATGAAGTTTCCTGTTAAGTTATGTTTCCATAGATGTTTCTCTGTCCAGGAGGTTCTGTTCGGCTCCTTCCTCAGTATTTTTTATGCTTTGAACTTGTTTAGAGGAAGAAGAGAATAAACGGAGGAGGTTGTATGTAATGTAAGTTATCAGTCCACCCGTCTGGAGAAACAGGAGCTGTTTTCAGAGAACTGATCTGCAGTCGTTCTGTGCTTGTTATGTCTCTGCCATGTGGACTGGATGAATTTTCAACATTAAAAACAAACTTTGGGTGAAAACGCAGCTCCTTCGGCTCAGATGTGTTCTTGTTCTGAGTGTCTGATGAACGGATGAGTCCTGAAAGATTCATCTCTGCAGTAAAATCCTCAAAGATTAGGATAAAACTTGACTGTGTATATTATTGAATCCATCCAACTTTTCCGTTTAGTAGCTGGTCTCTGTCTCCAGCAGTCTCTGTGTGAGAGGTGGGGGACATCTGGACCTCTCACACGCCTGAATCGAGCCTTAGTTTTGATCTTAAAGCACAGATGTGAGCAGATAATTCAGCAGCTGGCTCTGGTCTTCTAACCAGGAGGTTCTTTTCTGTTTTAACTACTGATGTAAAAGTTTTAAAATAAGCATCATAGCACTGATTAAAATATACATGTTTACAAACATACCTACAGAAATGATTAACTGTTAAATTCTGTAAAAACATGTTGGTTTCTTTGTCCTTTTGTTTTAACTGTTTTAATGTTTTTCTGCCCATCGCCATATATTGTAAATATAAATGTTTGTGTGGAGGTCCAGCCTGCGGTTGCCCACAGCGCCCCCTGCAGGCGGCCTCCGCCAGGCAGCCGGCCTGTGACGTCACGGGGCTGTTTCCCAGGATTGCTGCGGGAGTGGGAGGCTGCTGGCCGGGAAGAGAGGACACCAGGCTGCCGGTGCGGACGCAGATTATCCGGAGCGAACCGGCTGAGGTTGTTTCCTTTCTCGGAATTTAAAGAAGCAAAGATAAATATTTGTATTTCCTATAAAGCATCTGTCGGAGTTTCCGGAGCTTCCTCTCAGAGACGAAGCAGGTAAGAACCGGTGTCCGCACCGGGAGAATTCCTTTAATGAGACCGTGCTGTTAGCTAGCTGACCGGGCTATGAGTGCTGAGCGGACGAGCCGAACATTTAACACGACCGAGGTTCTGTCCTGTAGCTGATAATAACCACAGCCTTCATTAAATTTTTATTGCAAATGTAATATTTCTGGACACGTAGCTCGTTGAGCTCTGTTGTTGTTCGGAGCTCTCGCCAGACTCCGTTCAAAAATGGTTAAATTTAAAGTTGAAGGCAGAAAGCAGAAGACTGGCTCGTCCCAGGCGGTTGGAAGAGGGACAGAAGCAGGCAGCGGGGATGGGAGAGCCCTGCCACGGACTGAGGAGGCTGGTTGTTGTCCTGCAGACCCCCAGCCTGAGCTCTGCTGCGGCCTGCAGAGCCCCAACACCCGGCTGCTGCCCCCGCCGAGTCTCCATGCTCTGCATGAACACAAAGCTGCTGCTCGTGTTTTTATTTCAGGAGCCATGATTATTAGAGATGAGGTGTTGGTGTTTGGAGATTATATAAGAGCTCTCATTGTGTTCTGCGCTTGGCTGTGAATTCACTGCTATTATCTGCTGACTTCCTGTCTCTACATGCTGCTCTTTGAGCTTTAACATAACTTGTGGCATTTTTTCAGCTTATTGTTCTTATGGTTTCTTTATTTCCTCCTGGGTGGAGGCCTCTCCAGCAGAAAACTCCTGCTTCCTGAAGGGACTTTGGCTCCTGCTACTTCCTCCTTGTTTTATGGCTGGATTGCCTCCTGGTCTCTGCTGTCTGACCTGAACATCTCTGTCAGCACATCTTTAAAGCCGTCTTGTTCCTAAACTGTACCAGGAGGAGGCAGAAGGAGGAGACAGGAGACTGCAGGTGGAGGCAGGAGCAGGTAGAAGGAGGCAAGAGACCGCAGGAGGAGG
>NC_051448.1:481486-486675 GCF_001649575.2 Kryptolebias marmoratus | reverse complement strand
ACAACAAACACACAGAGCTGACAACAAAAACATAAAACAACAGAACAGTTTGCTGGCTATCTGAAAGTCATGAAGCTAATGAGGAGGTTCTGAGCTAACATTAGCATTAGCATTAGCATAACAAACTGTGAACAGTTAAATCTAAAACTACAAAAACAGATTTCTTTCAAACTTTTCTTCAGTGGAAAAAATGGATCTGATTCAGTCCATAAAGTGAAAGTTTCATTAAAAGAAGAAGCTAAACTACAATAAGCTCAGCAGAACTAAAACAGCTGCGGACGGTTTGTCGGAGTGAAAGTGATCCTCTACGACTGACCGCAGCCAGCAGGCGCCCGGCGCCCCGCAGGAAATCGTGTTTTTCGTCCGATCACACCCACCTTCTCCCACTTCTGCGAGGACGCCTTGTTGTAGTTGACCAGGCGGATGTTGGCCTCGTCGAAGGTCAGCTTGGCGGGGAAGTTGCTCAGGTTGTTGGTTCTGCCGATGACCTGCAGGATGTCCTCCAGGATCACCTGCTCCTTCATCACCAGGCCGTTCTCCAAGATCAGAACGATGTACTTCTCATCCATTTCTGCTGCCACCAAACCCAAGCAGACAACAGACAAGTTTTACTCCTCAAACTCATGAACAACGACACGTTTCTTTTCTGAACGCAGCAGATGATCATCTGCTTTTTCATACTGATTTTTATTCCCACTGAACGGACATTGCATTGTGAGAATAAATTACCACCAACTACTTCAAGAATTTTGTCCTTAAATACTGCTCAATGTTCATCTTTGAGAAATTATTCCATTTAAATATTATTTGACTCCAAATCCCCCGAACAAGTCATTTACGTCTCGTTGCATGGGCCTGTCGAAGTTAATGATCCAAATGATAAGTCTAATATTACAGCCCAGTGAGTGTATAACTGGAGTTTACCGGGTTTCTTTAGAACAAACAGGCTGTTTTTACTGGGAACAAGGTGAAAAATACAAGCTTCATTCTTAGCTACGTTTAGAAAATCTTTTTTTATGTATTTATTTAAAAAAAAAAGCAACAAGTAATAAAGTCTGGAAACCCTGCAGATTTCATTGTTCAATCCTTATCCACACCTGGAAAACACTTAAACCTAATTCCACCCTTTCCAGACTGACAGGACCCCCGTCTTCTTTAAACGGCGTTTTATCTCCGTGGTTCCACTCACGGTTTTCCGTGCAGTCGTACCACTGGCCTCCTTCCTCCCTGGACATGTTGAGCTGCGAGCGCAGCCGGACGCACTCGTCCACACTCGTCTGGAAGAACAAGACGGGAAGTTTGCGGACGCTGCACCACTCGCAGCCGATCAGCTCCGACGTCCGAAGACAAATCTTCTCGATGCTGCTGCTGTCCGGGCCTGAAAACAGAGAACCCGTCATGAAGTGGATGAATAACTGAAGCTGCGCAGGTTTTCAGCTTGAAGGCTTTTAGAGACGGCAGCCGGCTCAAAGCTTCGAGCTCAGAGCTGCTTCCTACCTTCAGTTTCCAGCTGGATGTCATCGATGGAGAACTGAAAAACAACAACAGAGACAGTCAGAAATGCTTTACACGTTTCTGTTTTTCACTTTCCTTTTAAGGACTCACGATGACGGGCCTCTTCACAATCCGGCGCAGAGTTCCTATTCTGACGCTGCGACACTCCAGGATGATGCTGTCGCAGCTGCTGGATGTAACTCTGGGCTTCTTGGTCCGAGGGGAGGACGGCTCAGGAGGCTGGTTTCCAAACTGTCAAGAACAAGACGTTTGGAAATCCTTCTGTTGTTTTCTTTCTTTTCGAGGAGAAACTAAAGTTAGTCTGTCAGCTTTTTCACTTCCTGCTACCTGATCTTTCATCCGAGCTCTCCGTGGTATCGTGATCTTCATGTCGACGTTTTTGAAGAATTCGGCGTTCAGCTCCTCCTGCTCCTCGGCGCTCCTCACCGCTGTCTCCACTTTGCCTCCAGAGGGCGCTGGAGACGAGTGGGCGGAGTCAGCGGGTCGCGGGGAAACACTGTCCAGTCTGTTCACACTTCCTGTGCTGGCGTTGTCGGCCTCCTCGTCCTCGTCGCTGGACAGCACGACTGAGGAGGAAACGGCGTAGACGGAATGAGTCGAAGCACTTCTAAATGTATAAAAACAAACTTCTTCCTAAAACATTCAGCCTCAGGTCATCAGTGAGTCAGATTTATTCATATGCAGATGATCCTATATTCCATTTAGATCAGACACGATTGATGCGTTTCCTTAATTACGGCTTCGCATCGCCTTGTTGCTGAAAAGAGCTTTATAAATAAATCTCACTTCACTTCAATGATTTGGAAAATGATGTGATTTCATTTGGGTTTTTGTGACATTTATAAGAAATGTTCTGCTTTGATTTCCGTCCACAGAAACCTGTTTTCTCTCCATCAGATTTTAATTTCATGATGTGTTCACGGCCGAACGAAAGGAACATTTTTAACCCTTCACTGCAGGTTCTGAAGCTGACGGTGTGAGCTGGAACCGGATCAGAACATCCTGAATGGTCCGGGTCACATGTCCAGTTTCAGAAGGCGGACTCTGAGCCTCTACCTGCTTCGTTTATACTCACTGGGGTCGTTGAGCTCATGTTTCTGTGCCCTCCTGCCTTTGGTCCCGGTCCCGATCCCGGTCCCGGTCCCGGTCCCACAGTAGCTGGACGTCCCAGCTAACAGCGGGGTCCTGCCGTTGTTCAGAGGGGACAGCGTCCCCTTGCTGCTCGTGATCCGTACCGGCAGAGGTTCCCTCATGGCGGCGCCGGGTTTGTAAAAGTTCTGCTGGAGGCTGTTGGGTCCGGGGGAGGGTTGGGGTCTGATGGGGGGTCTGGGGGTCGGGGACGAGGACGAGGCCTGCTGAGGGGACAGCAGAGAGGCGCCGGTCCCACAGTTCTGACACTTGGTGCTGTCCTCGCTCGGCTTGTTGCACCTCAGGCACACCATGTGGTAAACAATCGGCTGAACCAGCTGCTGGGAAAAAAGACGAGACGGGGGGGACAAGCGTTGGACAAGCGTTGGACAAGTGTTGGACAACAGGAAATAAAGAATAACAGACTCCCAAACTGATCCAAACATTCCAAAGGGAGACATATTCAAATAAATCAGCTTTCTGTGCATGAGGGAATATTTCTACCACTGACCCACAAACCCGTTCAGAGCCGCAGGGTTCTGTCCCAGAACCAGCTCAGAACGACACTTTCCTCTGAGATCATTTCATCAGTTAGTCATTAAACTCAGGAGGTACAGACAGTTCAAATTAAAGCATCAAATCTCCTCATTAACATAAAGACACAATCTGAAGACTTCTGCTCTTTCTCTGGCTCCTCTGTGGGAGACAGTATGAACCCACAGCTCCTCATACATCACCAGCCGGTGGCCTGAGAGCTCAGCAGCCCCGGTTTAACGTCTCCAGGAGACCGGACCGTTGAACTGTGGGTAATGAAGTCCCAGCCTCGGGCTCGGCTCACCTCCGTTACTTTGAGCTGAGAAGAAACGCAGACGTCCTCCAGCGGTTTCCTCTTCTGCTGAACTCGACGTTTAATGTTCAGAGTCTCCTCGGCTGAAAGGATGAAGACATCATCAGCTCAGACATTTAATGTCCTCCATGCAGAGAGACGGCAGGAGAGCTTCAAACAGGCTGCAGTACTACCAGCAGCACAGAGTACTGCTACTAGCTGCAGTACTACCAGCAGCAAAGAGTACTGCTACTAGCTGTAGTAATACCAGCAGCAGATAGTACTGGTACAAGCTGACTGAGACTCGGACTCTACCTGGGACCTCCGGACAGGTGAGGACGATGCTGTCCACTTCTACAAGCTGCTGCGTGGAGGACAGGTCGTTTCTGCAGGAGGACAACAGGAAGCAACATCAGCAGAAGGAACCTTTTAGCCTCTAAAGACAAACAACAGGATCCGTGTTTCTCGTTCAGCTAACTGAAACGAGGTGGTTAACGGTTCCCTGAGTTCTGTTGCACGCTGGCTCGGATCCTGCGCCTGCAGGGCTTTGATTGGCGGCTCGAACCCCAGCTCCTCGGAGCCGTGGTGGGTCGGGTCAGCGTGTTCTGGGTGTGAGCCACGACTCGGCTTCTCTTTATTTCTGATTGACTTTTGAGTTTCTTTCTGCAGGACTTCCTTTTTCATCCCAGAACTTAAGAGAAGTTCGGACCCCATCCGGACCCCTTTAGCACCCTGTTCTGACCCGGTTCTGACCCGGTTCCTACCTTTGGAGCGGTTTTCTGATGGTTGACGAGACTTGTGCATGCTGAAAGTGTCGGCCTTGAATCACGATTCCTTGATGAAGAGTTGGACTGAAGATCATGTAGTTGTTCCTGGTGGACATGGGGGAGGACGGTGGTGCTGCGAGCGGGACGTCTCTGCAGGACAAGGACAAGATGAGTCCGACAGAAAGACGATGTCCTCTTCAGTCATCAGCAGATAAAATATTCACTTGGACATATTGGGCCAAAAATCAAAGAAAAACACTGATTGTTATTGAATTTGTGTTGTTTGCTTGTCTCTGAGCTTCAATCATTTCTGTAATCTGCTGAGTCTCCAAACAGCAGAAGGTCATTAGAAGCTTCCCTACACCACTCTGTTAAACATATTAAACAACCATAAAGTGTTCGGCTCTTCCTGCCACGTTCTCAGTTCTAACAAGCAGAACCCACCCGAGCCTTTTCGGACCCAGCTTGTTCCCGGGCCTCGCGTGGTTGGATCTGTTCTCATACGTTCTCGACGAATCAGAAGGACCGAAGTGCCTGAAAGAAGGAGGCTGGATAAAAAACAAGTCGTGTTCAAGAAAACCTGCAGTTTCTCAGCTTCACCAAACAGTCTGAACAACAACATGGAGGACAGTTTACCTTCTTGTCCTCCGGGGACGTGGGCTGCTGCCGCTGCATGTCGTCCACGCTCAGCACGCTGGCTCTGAGGGGAGAGACACCAGAGGTCAAAGGTCAACCTCCGGCTTTAAGGTCCTGTTTCAGGAAAATGACTCAAAAAACTGGGCGTTGAAAATAGGGTTTGAGAGAACCGAGGGGAGACGAGAGGAGCAGAGGGGAGCCGAGGGGAGACGAGAGGAGCAGAGGGGAGCCGAGGGGAGACTAGAGGAGCCGAGAGGAGACGAGGGGAGACTAGAGGAGCCGAGGGGAGCCGAGAGGAGCCGAAGGGAGCCAAGAGG
>NC_051448.1:479018-481294 GCF_001649575.2 Kryptolebias marmoratus | reverse complement strand
GGGGAGCCGAGGGGAGCCTGGAGGAGCCGAGGGGAGCCTGGAGGAGCCGAGGGGAGCCGAGGGGAGCCTAGAGGAGCCGAGGGGAGCCTAGAGGAGCCGAGGGGAGCCGAGGGGAGCCGAATGGTGCAGGAAGGAGCTGCTTACTCATGACTCTTGTCCTTTTCACTGTCAGCACGGAGAGAACAGCCCCAGCTGTGCCTGAAGCCTCCATCTCTCCTGGTCTCTGATCTGTCCAGGGCTAAAATCAGAAACCAGACTCATCAGTGCACACACACACACACACTCCCTGCTACAGAAAAACACATTTCTGACCTCATTATCTCTACATGGAGTTTGATCAGCACAAGCAGACCTGCTGCAGGTGCAACCAGCTCAGAGTTACTCTCATGTCACGGCGGCCATGTTGGACTAATCCTTCCTCAGGTTAGTTACTCAAACTGCAGAAGATGGGTGTGATTTTAGTTGGAAAGCAACCCTCCTTCTGCAAGTTTGTGACATGAGAGTAAAACCAGCGAGTTCCACAGGAAGGAACGACGGTTCTGAAGTTAAGCAGAACAGGAGTCAGAGGAACATGATGTCAGAACCTTCAGAGGAACTTCTTCGTCCACAGCCAAGGACCCGAGGCGTTTAATGAAGCGCTGCACATTTTCAACTAAAGGTCTGTTTGTGAGAGAAACTGAACCAACTGACCAGCTGAGAATCATCTAGAACGATTAGTTTTCTCCAGATAACAACTTCATTATCCCATAATGTGGAGATAACAAATGAACCATCCTCACAATAATGAGTTCAGTTTCTCAACTATCCCGTCATTTTAAGATCATGAGTTCTCCATCTAACATCACAACACTCGGCCTTCCTGACAGCAGCTCGGGGTTTCAGTACGCCAAGGAAAGGCCAGCAGGTGAGGAGGTAAACACCTGCCCTGACCTCTGACCTCTCACACATTGTTACCCTGCTGGCTGTGAGCCCAGCAGGTGAGCAGGTGAGCAGGTGAGCAGGTAAACAGGTAAACAGGCCTGTGGCTCAAAGCTTTTTCTCTTCCCAGAACTGAACTCAGAGCTCTGATCCTGGTTTCTGCTGAGTCACTTTTTAAAATCCCAAACAAATAAAATCTTTTAACCTCTCAGGCTGAAGTTCTTCTGCCTCGGTTTGCTCGGCGGTCCAGTTCAGCCCGGCACGAACCTGCCAACAGAGTCAACCCCTGGATCTTTATTTAGAGTCCAGCTAAAGTTCTGGTTCCTGCAGGACAAATCCTGTCTTTGTTGACTCAAACATTTCAGCAGCTGAGCTGGACTTCCAAGATCTGCTGCTGACGGGTCAGAACCAGATACCACAGGAGACCCTCGGAGGTCCAACAGGAGACCCTCGGTGGGTCGGACTCTGAGGTCCTCGGTGGGTCGGACTCTGAGGTCCTTGGTGGGTCGGACTCTGAGGTCCTCGGTGGGTCGGACTCTGAGGTCCTCAGTGGGTCGGACTCTGAGGTTCTGAATAAACTCTGTTTATTGATGTGTTGTTGTTGTTTGTTCCTGCTGCCTGTGAGCTGACAGGAACAACAATAAACTGCCTGTTTACATCTGAAGCTAACTCGTTAGCATGCTAATTAGCACGCAGCAGCTTTCAGAACAGTCGGTGTTTATTTGTTTATTGTTTACTTGTTTGTGCATCTTTCTGTGCTGTGGAGGCTAACTGCCCCACAGAGGCAGGAAGGCCTGGTTCTGCTGCAGCTACATCCAGCTCTATCTGCCGCTAACGGCGGAGCTAGCTCCACTTCTCAAAGCCCAGATCTGGGTCAGAACCCACCGGACCGAACCGAGCCTCCGGGCTCCGCTCCTCCGCTCCAGGCCCAAACATGAGGCACCGCCACCGGCCTGGCAGGGATGCCTTCTCCCCGCCTGTGTGAGAGGAAGAGCGGCTTGTAGCAGCCAGCAGAACAGCCAGAACCTGCACGAACCCGAGCCGGAACCCGGAGGCTGAGCGCGGGTCAAACGGAACCGAGTGTCACGGCTTACCTTCAAGGAAAAAGCTTCTATTATGGGCCATGTTTATGCCATGATCCGGTTCGTCTGACACTGCAGCTCATCCGCGGACCAGGCCAGCAGCTCGGCCGTTTAAAGCTGTCTACAAGCTGCCGTTGCGAGCCGGAAATACACAGGGTGAACGGAAGTGACGACACTCCGCTTCAAAGTAAAAGCCCTTCTAACGGCTAAAACTTCACAAATGATTGTTTTTATTAATGTAGAAGAAACTACGCTTTAAAAACATCCTTAAACTGA
>NC_051448.1:472831-476844 GCF_001649575.2 Kryptolebias marmoratus | reverse complement strand
GCAGATACAATCAGCTGATAGCAGATAAAATCAGCTGACTGCAGATAAAATCAGCTGATAGCAGATAAAATCAGCTGACTGCAGATAAAATCAGCTGACTGCAGATACAATCAGCTGATAGCAGATAAAATCAGCTGACTGCAGATACAGTCAGCTAGTTGTAGATAAAATCAGCTGACTGCAGATAAAATCAGCTGACTGCAGATAAAATCAGCTGATAGCAGATAAAATCAGCTGACTGCAGATAAAATCAGCTGACTGCAGATACAATCAGCTGATAGCAGATAAAATCAGCTGACTGCAGATACAATCAGCTAGTTGTAGATAAAATCAGCTGACTGCAGATAAAATCAGCTGGTTGTAGATACAATCAGCTGATTGCAGATAAAATCAGCTGATAGCAGAAGCTCAGGCTTTAATCCTGTAAATGAGGGTCCACACAGATCCAGTTGTTTTTAGCAGCAACAGGATCCACAGAAGAAGAACCATTAACTTGATTTATTTTTACTCTGGAACGCGTCTCTAAATATCAGGACAATATTAAGAGAAACACGACTCGCGAAGCCTGGTTCTGCAGGGCCCGAGTCCAGAGAACGACCTTCTGACAGTTTTATTAAACTGATGAGCTTTCAGTGGATTCAGCACCAATACTGGACTCTCTTCGTTCCTAAATGTTCTGTTTCTCTCTGCCTCCATTAGGTTTCATTTAATAAAATATTCTGTTTTAGTACAGAACCAGAACCTTCAGGTATTTGGTACTGTGGGGCCAGAAACTGATGTTTAGGTGGAAGAAATGTTATAAAGATCTTTTTTTCTGAGAAATAAGAACAGAAAGGCTGGTGGATTTGCAGCAGCAGTTTGTTTGTTGTGGAGGAGTGTGGGTCAGTGTGGGACCTGCAGCTGTGGAGTAAAATGGAGCTTCAGGCATGATGGTTTATAACATGACACCACTGGGGGTTTCCTCGGGTTGGACTCCGGATGAAAGCAGGAAGACCCTAAAAATACTCCTTCAAGTTTCACCAAACAAACAGCTGCTGCAGCGACAGCCGTCATTCAGCTGCATGTTCAGGAGGATTCAGAGGAACAGGAAGAGCACTGAACCTTCAGAATAAAGCTCATACATGCTCTTCAGAATAAGAGTCTGGCTCTGTCTCAGCTCAGATTCTTACAAAAAGAAGTCCCAAAGTTCTGGTGGGCTTCAGAGAAAAGGTCGCTGGATGTTTCTGGGCTCTGTTCAACATTCTGCAGAAACCTTTAGTTAAAACAGATTTTCTGCTGCCTCTGATATAAAATTCCCTCCCAGGGTGGAAGAAAATCCCAGATGACATCACTCATCAGAGCTGGAACTTCTTGGACTCTGCAGCTCGTCATCCTCCCAGCGGTTCTAATCAGGGCTGACCGGTCCGGAGAGCTGAACCTCAGCCAGCTCTCACACACCGATCAGATGAAGTCACTTCCTTCATAAAGTCTGAGCGGACAGGACGGGCGGGGGGGTCTAACCTCAGGTTTTATAAAACATCAGGCAGACTCCAGAACTGAGTCATTAGAAGAAGATCAGAAACAGACGGAGAGGCTGGAGACTGTCGTGTGACGTCAGCTGAATATGAAGGAAGCCTCAGTTACAGCATATTATAAATATTAATAAAGTCATCAGACTGAGCCCAGAACCGGTCCACTGTAAACCTGAGCAGGATCCTGGAATCTGACGAAAACTCACGTTTTTCCCATGGCTGTGATGCTATCAGCTGTTTGATTCAGTCTGAGGACAGCTGAGTTATGTTGCCACGGCAACAGCAGGCGGTGTTATGGAACCAAACAGTTTTACAGAATGACCTCATGGTTCTGTTATCAGCTGGAGGGAAGGTTCTGCTGCAACAAAAAACAGCTTTCCCTCGCTCTCCCCGAGGGAATGCATATCACCCGCCTCCTGTCTGTCCTTAAACTCACATCATCAGAAACCAGTTAACAACTCTCAGCTACTACCACACTAACCTCAGAGACACTGCTGTGTAGCTGTGGCGGCCATCTTAGATTTAGGCTCCTTCCAAAAGTCAGTGAGCTGCAGATGTTCATCAAATGATTAATCTGAGAGGTTCATTCAAATCTGTGCAGTGCTTCATCAGATATTTTGCTAACAGACAGACAACAGCTAGTTGTTCTCATCAGCTGATCCGAAACCCAAAATGTTCAGCTCCTTGAAGAGAAACAAACCCAGGTGTGTCCCATGATGCACCTGGTAGCTCATCACTGAACACAGGTAAAGGCGCCCCAGAACAGTTTAAGCCCCGCCCCTCCATGTAAACCAATGAGGCGGTTTCTTGATTATTTCCAGGTGTTGATTGAAGCAGCTCTTAGGCTGCTGCTGTTTGATTAAAGATGCCACTCTGTGATTGACAGGTGGGAAAAACGTCCCCGTCCTCCCCAGGCCAGACCTGTCCAAACCATGGAAACAACAGAGCAGCACCTTGTCCCCCTGCTCCATGGTCCAGTTGTGATGGACCAGGTCAGCAGGTTCTGATCGGGTTTATTGTGAAGGATTCAGTGAGAGGAACTGCAGAGAGCAGTTTAACATTAATGTCCGCCTCTCTTCACAGGGACCACATTCATCACTTATTCATGTTCATATTTCACAAAAACATAAATCAGATAAAAATCATGACATCAGAATCCACACAGAAAGATCAGTTTGGATTAAAATCTATAATAATTCAGTCAGTTTTCAGACTTGTTCTTTAAAATAATTATAAATTAGGTAAAAAAGTCCTTACTGGAACCATTTTAACCAAAAACTGAACTTTACATCCATCAAATTAAAAAAGAGACAAACAAACAAATGGACAAGAAAGGCTCCAAATTTATCCTGTAATTAAACAAAGATTACAGGAAAAACATTTATCTTTTTGTGTTAACAAGAAAGTTTTTCTGTGGATATAAAGTTTCACAGCAGGAACAAAATAACTTGATTTGTCTTTAATCTATGATAAAAAATAAACTGATTTAACATCTTTTTACCTGAAATAAAAGAACAATTAAAACTTAGATCACTCTCAGGAAAGTAAATAATGTTTTTCATCAGTTCTTTATTTATTTTATTTGAAATTATTAGGGACTTTTATAATGTTAGAATGAGTTTTTCTTTTATTTAAACACATTGAACTGGATTAAAAAGTATTTTTATTTTAGGAAACAATGTTTCAATCAACACATTTTAGTGATTTTTTATTTCTTGTCTTGTTTTTATCAGAGGACTGTGTTGATCGGAACAGTCTGAACTGATCTTTTATTGCCCAGTAACGGAACCTTCTTTAGAACCAGAACCAGAACCAGAACCAGAACCACTCACCTGCCTTTGTTGGGTCCAAACTTCACAGCATCACAAACTTCTTCTCTAAAATCCAAACAGCTCGTCTTCCTCTCCTCCTTTTTGTCCTCCTCCTTCTTCTCCTCCTCTTTCTTGTCCTTCTTGTCCTTCTTTTTCTGCTCCTCCTCCTCCTCCTCCTTCCTCCGCTTCTTCCTCAGTCTGAAGCTCCAGGGTCAGGTTGGTGTTCGATCAGTTGTTGGTCTGGAGGACTCTCTTGGTGTTTCTTCATCAGCGCTGACCCTCTGCTCTAAATTTAACCTGTTTCCTCAGTCTGAGAGCAGCTCCACTGACTCACCATCAGCTGCTCCAACAACTCCTCCTCCTCCTCCTGAACCACGCCCACTCATCTAACTCCTCCCCACAATAATTTAACCACACCCCTTTATCCTCCTCTGAAGCCCTCTTCCTCTTCAAACTCCTCCTCTTGCCCCTCCTCCTCACCCTGAAACCCCTACCTATCCTCATTTAACTCCTCCCCTTGTTCGGTTTAGTCCTCCTTTAGCTCCGCCTCCTCATCATGTTTTAACTCCTCCCATTCTTCTTCTAACCCTTTACCTCAGTCAGTTTTACAGATACTGAGCTCAGATCTGATGTGGTAGTAGCTGAGAGCCATTCACAACACACCCTCTGAGGGCTAACTGATTCCACAACA
>NC_051448.1:466811-472731 GCF_001649575.2 Kryptolebias marmoratus | reverse complement strand
TCTGAACCGTTTGGTTCTGGTGGGGGGTCCGAACCGTGGGGGTCTGAACCGTTTGGTTCTGGTGGGGACTCTGAAGAAGCGTTTTTCTGACGTTTCTGCTTCATTTATTCAGTTTGTTTGTTTGATCTCAGCTGTTTGATTTACTGAAGAATTTAATCAGATTTATGGATCTGCCTGTTTCTCTGTTCTTGTTCCCATCTAAGATTAAACCTGAGATTTATTTTTGGATGCTGACAGTTTGATTTAAAATATCCCGGTTGTCATGACAACGGGGATGGAAATGAAAGTCTTGTTTTAGAAACAGCATGATAACCATTTTCCAATCAGACCTGGTTCCATTCACTCCTCATCGGACAGAAACACTCAGGAAGATCTGCTTTCATCGTTTCATGGGATTAAAGTTCCAATAAGACACAAACCAGGGGTTGAATTTTAAACAAAACAAGTTTTTGAAGCAAAATCAAACTTATTAATATTTTATATAGTCTCCTGATCGGATCAAAGAAAGGGCTGTAATGAAAACTTTAGTCTAGAATCAAACGGAGCCTGGCCGGTAGGAAGCTCTGATCAGTAATTTGATGTTTCTGAAGCAGATCTGAATCTTTTCCCGATGACAGGACGCAGGAAGGAGACGATTCTGCTCCATCACGCCTGATTTTAGAGAATTATTCCATCCTCAGAGTCGAGGTGCTGAAGCAGCATTAAAGGACTGATGGTTCTGCTGCGTCTCCTCAGGCCAGAGAGGACATCATCAGGCTGCTGAAGTCAGACAGAACCGGACCTGAGATTCTGGAGGCCCATTATGGCTCGGCTGTCCCCAGCAAACCCCTGCAGGCTCTGCAGAGAGACGGCGTGCTGCTGCACCGCAGCTGCAGCTCTGACGATGTGTACGAGACGCCCATGGCTGAGGTCAGTGACGAATTCATCCCATTCTGCTGGTTCTGCAGCTCATCTCTCTGATCCAAATGGGTCTCACAGTACTTTTAGAGACGTGTTGTTTGTTTTCACCATTTTAGGTCTCGTTGTTTTGTTTTTTGTTGTTTTTCCATTTCATTTTGATGAATATGAATCCCTTTGTGTTTTAAAGGTATTGTTGAGTCTTTTTATTCCTTATAAAGAAACTTGATGGATGCTGGAGTTTCAGGCAGGAGCTGCTTTGGAACAAGTCAACATTTCTGCAGACGTTTTCTAGTCGTACGTCCTCTCTAAAAGCTGCAGCGTGATCCAGAGGAGAACGTCTGACTGAAGCTCAGAGTCTTTCCCATCATCACAGAGCTGATGGTTTGGGAGCAGATGTTCCAGATGTTCCACATTTCTCTTTCTCCTCAGTTGGATCGTCTGGAGGAGAAGCAGAAGGAGACGTACAGACGGATGCTGGAGCAGTTGCTGTTGGCGGAGAAATGCCACCGTCGAACCGTCATGGAGCTCAGCAACGAGAAACGGAAACACGTCGACTTCATGAACAAGAGCGACGACTTCACCAACCTGCTGGAACAGGAGAGGGAGAGGTGAGGTGGGGTCACTTCCTCTGGTCGTACATCTGAGCAGGACTCATACAAGGTCTGAAAAAAGGTGAACAAACAGCCAATCACCTTCAGAGGACTGTTGCTCCAGACCACTTTCTAAACGAGGGTCTAAAACTTTTGCACAGTGCTGTATTTTCTCTGATCCTTTGTTCCGTGCTTTCAGGTTAATTCTGATTGACAGTATGTTTTGTCTATAAGTTTGCTTCATAACCAACTGGGTTTGTAACCAGAGGTAGTTAAAGTTTTAGTTCCTGTTGAACAAGACGGGTTTCTTCAATATTAAAACCAAACAAAAGCTGATGTGGCAGCAAATAACAAAATCCAAGAAAGCAACACAGGATGCAGAGAGTGAACGGGTAGGGAAATAAACCAAATGACTGACAGAAGAGGCAGAGATTGATGAGGAAAATGGAGACAGCTGAGCTTAATGAATACGAGGAACAGGTGTGAGAAGAGGAACCGGAGAACAGGACTGACTGAGGGAGAGGAGAACCTGAGAAAACTAAACCCAAGGAGGGATAAAGAACACAAAAAACAGTTGTTAATAACTGTTAAGATTCCAGAAAACACAATAGGTTAAGTCTAAACAGTTTAATTATTGCCATAGTTATGATAAAATACGTCAAGCCTGAAACAGTTTATCCATCTCCTCCTGACAGAACATGAAGTCTGTCCGCTGGTCCAGATCATGGACCTGTGAAGGTGTGGAGATGTCTGAGGGAGAGGGCGTGGACCTTTTAATTTAAAGCAAAAAATTAAGAGTCATTCAGGTTTTTATATTTATTTACATGTTTTTAATCTAAGCTTTTTGTAGATTTTATCACTCATACAGGACAGAAGTTGTATTTTTGTAACAGAACTATCCAAAGAACATAAAAGTGAGCTTAGGTTTCAGTCTTACTGACAACAGAACTAAATAGATTTGGAGTTCAGAAGAAAAGGAATATAAGTGGATCCACGAGTTACAGTGATAATTTCTACACATTCAACAACAATCTACAGGTTTAACGTGTTCAGAAAACTCAAACCACATGAATTGTTTGTTCCAGTTCTGCCATCTGTTCTGAAACTTCTGTCTGTGCAGAATGTTTGATTGTCTTCCATCGTTTCTGGTTCCTCAGACTGAAGAGGCTGGTGGAGCAGGAGAAGGCCTATCAGGCCCGTAAGGACAAGGAGCACAGCAGGAGGCTGGAGAAGGTCCGAGATGAGCTGGTGAAGCTCAAGTCCTTCACACTGATGCTGGTGGACGAGCGACAGCTGCACATTGAACAGATCGACCAGCAGAACCAGAAGATCCAGGACCTCAGTCAGAAGCTGCAGAACAAGGAGCAGCGACTGGCAGCTGTGAGTGACGCTGCAAAGGAAGACGGGCAGAAGGTCCTGAAGCTGGAGGCTGAGCTGGAGCTCCAACAGGCGAAGTTCAGGCAAGAGCAAGAGGACATGACTGCCAAGCTGGTTGACCAGGAGTCCCAGAACTGCCAGCTGAGGCTGAAGCTCACAGGGCTGACCCAGAAGATCGAGGAGCTGGAGGAGCGCAACAAAGTCCTGCAGAAATCAGAGGAAGACCTGCAGCAGCTGAGGGAGAAGATCAGCAAAGGGGAGTGTGGAAACTCCTCCCTCATGGCTGAACTGGAGAACCTGAGGAAGAAAGTGCTGGAGATGGAGGGAAAAGATGAAGAAATCACCAAAACAGAAATCCAGTGCAGAGAGCTGAGGAAGAAGCTGCAGGACGACGAGAACCACAGCAAGGAGCTGAGGCTGGATGTGGACAAACTCCACAAGAGGATGGTGGAGCTGGAGAAACTGGAGGGAACGTTCAGCAGAAGTCAAGCGGAGTGCTCACAGCTTCATACAAACCTGGAGAAGGAGAGGAGGGTGGTGAAGGATCTGTCCTCAGAGGTGGAAAAATTAAAAGCCCAGTTGAAGGACCTGGAGTCTTCAGAGTCAAAGCTCGAGAAGGCAGAGATGGCCCTCAAAGATGACATCATGAAACTGAAATCCTTCACGGTTGTTCTGGTGGACGAAAGGAAGAACTTCTCAGAGAGGCTGAAGCAGGAGGAGCAGAAAGGTGATGATTTGAGGAAGATGTTGAAGACAGAGCAGGGCAAAGTTACAGAGGTGACCGAGAAGCTGATCGAGGAGAGCAAGAAACTTCTCAAACTCAAATCTGAGATGGAAGTTCACGTGTCAGCTCTCACAGAAGAGAACGAGGATGTAAAAAATAAACTTGCAAGTGAGGAAGAAATGTGCAAAGAGCTGAAAGATGAGCTGAAAGATATAAAAATAAGGATGGAAGGACTCAAGGAGACAACC
This sequence comes from Kryptolebias marmoratus, assembly GCF_001649575.2. Classification (NCBI taxonomy): domain Eukaryota; kingdom Metazoa; phylum Chordata; class Actinopteri; order Cyprinodontiformes; family Rivulidae; genus Kryptolebias; species Kryptolebias marmoratus. Next base: position 468,892 of record NC_051448.1, on the reverse strand, counting down.
TTGTCTAACAAGGACCTCAACAGAAATCCAGAAGAAGACAACAACAAGGTGAAGGAGCTCACGCTGGAAATCGAACAGCTCAGAGGCCGGTTGAAGCAGCTGGAAGTGGTGGAGGGAGATCTGATGAAAACTGAGGATGAGTATGATCTGCTGGAGAAGAAGTTCAGAACAGAGCAGGACAAAGCCAACACCCTCTCCAAGATGTTAGAGGAAATGAAGAGTCAGATTGCCAGAAACAAAGCCGTTGAGAAAGGTGAAGTGACGAGTCCGGAGGCCGAGCTGAGAGTTCGCTGCAGGATGGAAGAAATCAAAACCAGAGAGCTTCAGGCTGACGTCCAGGCCCTAAAGGAGAAGATCCATGAGCTCATGAACAAGGAAGACCAGCTCTCCCAGCTGCAGGTAGACTTTTCTGTCCTCCAGCAGAGGTTCATGGAGGAGGAGGAAAAGAAGAAGAGCATAAGTCAAGAAGTGGAGAACCTGACCAGACAACTGGAAGCTGCGAGGCGCTACAGCCGAGCTCTGAGACCCGGCACGAATGGCAGGAGGATGGTGGACAACCCGGTTACCTCCACAGCGGTCCAGACCGACGCAGTCAATGAGTCCGCTGAAGATGACACGGCTGCAGGGTTCATCCGCAAATCTGTTCAGGAGGAGAACCACCTGATGAGCAACCTCAGGCAGCAGGGTCTGAGGAGGCCAGCGGTTCTAGACCGATACCCTCCAGCATCAGCAGAACTCGGAATGAGAAAATCCTCGATTCCCTGGATGAACAATAAGGAGGCCATCATGCTGACTCAGACCATTCCTGAGAAGACCAGAGGGTCCTCCTCGCTCCCTCTGCCTGAAATGACACAAAGACCAGGTCCACCTCTACACATCCGCGTGATGCCAGATCATGGGAACAGCACCGCCACCCTGGAGATCACCAGCCCACGAGCTGAGGACTTCTTCTCCAGTACCACCATCATCCCGACTCTCGGTTTTCAAAAACCACGAATTACAATCGTCCCCAAACCCACAACTGTGGCCTCAAAGAGCAGAGGATGTGGTGGAACAGGAAGTCTCAGTCGATCCAAGTCTCCTGTCACAATAACCACCATCTCCAGGACAAAAAGTCCAGAGGAGACAAAGAGCAGGTCTGGTGGCCTTCAGTCACCAGTGTCCATCATCACAGTTAGCACCACCCCTGTATCTGAAGCGTGCGCTTCATCCAACCCACATGAAACCTCCGCAGGACGCACCTTAATCAGGATGACCTCCGAGAAGCCACCAGAAGCTGTCAGGAAGTACAGTGGCAACATCATCACAACGGAGGACAATAAGATCCACATCCACCTGGGTTCTCAGTACAACAGACCCTCTGAAGTCTGTGGAGGTCCTGTGGTGACGCTCAGAGCTGGACTGGGCTCAGAAACATCATCAGGGACAGTTCTCCGCTCCCCGCGCCAACCCTCCACGGTGAAGGCGACTCCGAGCAAAATGACCAGCAGCTTAACGATCACGCCGGTCAGCTCTGCAGGGTCCAGACCCACACAGACGCTGGTGAGGGACTTTTAACTGCTTTTCTGCAATTTATCCCACAAAACTCACCTCATTTCAAATGTTTCTGAATTAATATTTATTTTAACTTTTCAGCTGCTTCTGAAATGTTTCAGAAAAAAGTCTGGTGGAACCAACAAATTAGATCAAACTTTCTGCAGATATCAGACAGTTTGAAAGGATCAGAAACTAACTCAGGAATGACATTAAATCCACAAACTGAGTTAATTAAAAATAAACTGAGTTAATTAAAAATAAACTGAGTTAATTAAAAACAAACTGAGTTATGTACCAATCAGCCATAATATTATGACCACCCATCGAATATTGAGTTGAACCATCTTCTTCCAATCAGTCCTGACACGTCTCCTCATGGACTCCTGTGGATCTCTGAAGGCTTCTGTGGATCTCCGAAGACTTCCTGTGGACCTCTGAAGGCTTCCTTGGACCTCTGAAGGCTTCCTTGGACCTCTGACGGCTTCCTTGGACCTCTGAAGGCTTCCTTGGACCTCTGAAGGCTTCCTTGGACCTCTAAAGGCTTC
>NC_051448.1:458757-466526 GCF_001649575.2 Kryptolebias marmoratus | reverse complement strand
TGCACCTCTGAAGGCTTCCGTGGACCTCTGAAGGCTTCCGTGCACCTCTGAAGGCTTCCTTGGACCTCTAAAGGCTTCCGTGCACCTCTGAAGGCATCTGTGGACCTCTGAAGGCTTCTGTGGACCGAAGGATTCATCCTGCTGAAAAAGAGCTGGAGGGTTTTGTTGACAACGTGGGCCAGACATTACTTCCTATCAGTATCAATGATCCTTGGTCCTCCATGACCCTGTCTCTGGTTGTCTGGTTCTCGTGGACCGGTTTTGGTTCTGACCTCTGCAGACCTGGAACATTTCACAGAGCTGCAGGAGTGGAGATGTTCTGACCCAGCTGTCTAATCATCACAGTCTGCATTTGGTTAAAGTTGCTCTAATCTTCACGCTGAACATTTTTTCTGCTTCCAAGAACTTCAAGGTCTGCCTGACAGACCCCGCCCACTGACAGGTAACCAACCAGTGGTCCTAATGTTATGGCTGATGGGTGTGTTAACACATGTCTGGGTCTTTCCTAAAGACAAATGAAATGTACAGAAAAAAAACCCTCTTATTTATTTTACCGGAGCTCACAGATTCTGCCTGAAAGAACTCAGTTTTACCAGCAGGAGAACAAATTAAAAACATCTTTCCTGTCATTAAAAAGCTCTTCTGTGTATCAGTGAGCTGTCTCCTGTCACTGCTCGTTGTTTCAGCCCGGGGCAGATGAGCAGTCAGCTCGGAGCGCCGCCACACGAATCCCCGTGTCCAGAGGTCTGAGAGCAGCTGGGAAGGCGGTTCTGGGCGTGTCGGCCGTGACCCGGTTAGAATCACGATCCGAAGGCCAGGCGATGAAGATCGAGCTGAGGAAGTCGACGGTGTGCAGCTCGGCCTCTGCAGCTGGAGGGAAGAGCTGACGAGCTGACGAGCTGACGAGCTGACGAGTTAACGAGTTAACGAGTTAACGACCTTTTTGTTTGTCGTTAAAACCTTCAGTTTGTTTCTTTGATATTTAATATTTAAATCCTCAGCGAAGCCTGGTTTAGATAAACTGTTTGCATCCTGATGCATCGTGCTGCTTTCTGAGGAGAACTTTATATTTCATTATTCATGTGTTTGTTTCACTGGAGCTCTGCGCTTACTGAGGAACTGGGAACTCTTCTGATCTGCTGTTCTTTGCAGTAATAAAAACTGTTTATCTTAATTATTGCACCACTTTGAGGCTCTAGTCTTATTTCTGTGTGAGATCTTGGATCAGTGTCCATGTCATTAACTCAAACTGCTGAATCTCATGAAGTATAATGTTTGATTTAACATGTTGTTAACATGATTTATGGCCTTTGTGGACTTGTTAGTTGAGCTCCTTACCTTATCTCTCAGTCTGAGCCCAACAGCAGAAGCTCATTCAGCTTGGATCAAGCTTGGATCTGAGAATAGATGACCTAAAATATGTTATAAATATGCACATCAGCATCAATAAACACAGGTTAAAACTGTCTGATCAGCTGTGGCAGGCCGTGAGTGCAGGAGGAGTTGAGAACCATCAGAGAGGCTGCTGTCTGCCTGCGGAGCAGCAGGTGGCGCTGATCTTCCACCCGCCGGAAAACACGAAGAAGACGAAACCCGGAAGTAGCAGCTGTTGTTGCTAGCGTCTTAGCTTCCCGCTGACGGATGTCTAAAATAATGTTTCAAATAAAAATCAAATAAATCACGTTTAAAAGCAACATCTAACATCGTGACAAGGCAGCAGAGACCATGATGGCCTCCAGCTACAAAGACGAGGACGGACACATCAGTGTGTCAGGAACCGGAGCCGGGGCCGGCTCTCTGCCGAGCAAGAAGCCCGAAAACACCGCCTTCAAACAGCAGAGGCTCCCCGCCTGGCAGCCGGTCCTCACGGCGGGAACCGTGCTGCCTGCCTTCTTCATCATCGGCCTCATCTTCATCCCCATCGGCATCGGCCTGTACGTCACGTCCAACAACATCAAGGAGTTCGAGGTAAAAATAATAAATGATGATCCAACAACATCAGTTAGTGCCAGGTAATAATAATAATAATAATGATTCACACACACAGACTGTCAGGTTCAGGTATAACAACAACAACAATAATAATAACAACAACAATAATAATAATAATGATTCACACACACAGACTGTCAGGTTCAGGTATAACAACAACAACAATAATAATAACAACAACAATAATAATAATAATGATTCACACACACAGACTGTCAGGTTCAGGTATAACAACAACAACAATAATAATAACAACAACAATAATAATAATAATGATTCACACACACAGACTGTCAGGTTCAGGTATAACAACAACAACAATAATAATAATAATGATTCACACACACAGACTGTCAGGTTCAGGTATAACAACAACAACAATAATAATAATAATAATAATAATAATAATAATAATAATTCACACACACAGACTGTCAGGTTCAGGTATAACAACAACAACAACAATAATAATAATAATAATAATAATAATAATAATAATAATAATAATAATAATAATAATTCACACACACAGACTTTCAGTTCTTCGACCCTGGCCATAAACGCTGCAGGCTTCATATAAATCTTTCAGGGACTTTTTGTTTCAGTGTGAGACTTTCTGAGTCCTCCTGTGGTTTCCAGATCGACTACACTGGACTGGACCCGTCCAGTCCCTGCTTCAACTGCTCCCAGAACTTCAGCTGGAACAGCACCAAGCCCTGCACCTGCTCCATCCCCTTCTACCTGGAGCAGCCTTACGAAGTGAGTCTCTGTCTCCTGCATGGAGGGATCCAGACCGGAGACAGGCAGCTAACTGTTTGTCTCCAACCCAACAGAGCAACGTCTTCATGTACTACGGCCTCTCCAACTTCTACCAGAACCACCGTCGTTACGTCAAGTCCAGAGACGACAGCCAGCTGAACGGGAACGAGGAGTCCCTCAGGGTACGAGAAACAGAGAGCAGTTTGACTTCCTGAGCAAACTAACAGACAGAGACAGATACGCCTCGTTTAACAAGCTGAAAACTGTCTTTAACGTGTTGCTGACGTGTTTCTGTCAGGTTTAAAGTCAGTGAGGAGGTTTCTGATGATCATCTTTCACACTACAGTCTCCAGAGTGTCTCCAGACTTTTGTTGGGCTCTCAGTTTCCTCGTTTGAGTCTCAGAGGAGCGCAGCCCTGTTGTTTGAGTTGTGAACAGATTTTCTCTTACATAGATAGTCACAGAGTCGTCCCGGGAGTCTCCAGCTCGTCTCCTGCACGTCTCCAGCTCGTCTCCTGCTCTCCTGCAGGAGATCTGCTCTCACAGAAACACCTGAGGCTGAATGTCCAGCTGTCAGTTTTATACCGAAGGAAAGAAATCAGCAGGTTGCTGATCACCAAGAACAAAACAAATCAGAATGACAGAATCTGAAACGGGGATTGGTTTGAGAGGTTCTGGGGACTCTGAGGACTCTGGGGACTCTGGGGACATCTCTGACTGTTTTCAGTGAAAGTTTGTCTCACAGATCTTTCAAACGTTCAGACTCCAGGGACTCGAGAGCGAGGAAATTCAGACCTCTGACTTTGTTATGGGACACTTTGAAGAGTCTCAGTTCGTCTCACGCCTCAGAAATGAACTTGGTGCAGTTTTAAATGTTGCCAGCAGGTGGCGCCGCTCATCTCCTCACTTCATCCTGGTGTTTTGCAGAAACCCAGCAAGGAGTGTGAGCCGTACGCTCGCCACGACAACAGGCCCATCGCCCCGTGTGGCGCCATCGCCAACAGCATGTTCAACGGTGAGCTGAACAGAACCTCCTTCACTTTGGGGAACGTTGTTTTCTTCTTATTTAGAACGAAGAAAAGGAGAGAGACGAGCAGGGAACATCAGGTGGTACCCTGATCAGGTTTTTGTCTGGACTGATTCTGTGTCCCTCCTGCAGATACACTGGAGCTGTTCTACAGCGACCCAAACGGAACCAAGACCCAGATCCCTCTGACAGCGACAGGAATCGCCTGGTGGACGGACAAACACGTGAAGTTCAGGAACCCCGGAGGAAACAACGACAACCTCACAGCAGCTTTTCAAGGTACCAGCAGTTCTGGGTCAGAACCAGAACCAAAACAAGCAGAGATCCTGTCTGAAGCCCAGCAGCCAGCTACGACTTCCTGTAGACAGAGCCAGACTCTTACTTTGAAGAGTCTCTGTGAGCTTTATTGTGAAACTCCATGTTTTTTTCTGTTTAATTTATCAGCACTGATCTCGTTTCGCTCCTCAGGAACAACGAAGCCCATAAACTGGCGCCGCCCCGCGTATGAGCTGGACTCTGATCCGGAGAACAACGGCTTCATCAACGAGGACTTCATCGTGTGGATGAGAACCGCCGCCCTGCCGACGTTCCGCAAACTTTACCGGATCATCCAGAGGAGGAACACCATGGTTCCCACTCTGCCCCGAGGGAACTACACCCTGGAGGTGGTTTACAGTATCCTGACTCAGCGTTCACGTCCTGACAGAGAGGCCGCTTTAAACGCTGACTCAGCGTTCACATCCTGACAGAGAGGCGCTTTAAATGCTGACTCAGCGTTCACGTCCTGACAGAGAGGCGCTTTAAATGCTGACTCAGCGTTCACGTCCTGACAGAGAGGCGCTTTAAATGCTGGCTCAGCGTTCACGTCCTGACAGAGAGGCCGCTTTAAACGCTGACTCAGCGTTCACGTCCTGACAGAGAGGCCGCTTTAAACGCTGACTCAGCATTCACGTCCTGACAGAGAGGCCGCCTTAAACGCTGACTCAGCGTTCATGTCCTGACAGAGAGGCGCTTTAAATGGTGACTCAGCGTTCACGTCCTGACAGAGAGGCCGCTTTAAACGCTGACTCAGCGTTCAGATCCTGACAGAGAGGCCGCTTTAAACGCTGACTCAGCGTTCACGTCCTGATGGAGACGCTTTAAACGCTGACTCAGCGTTCACGTCCTGACAGAGAGGCCGCTTTAAACGCAGACTCAGCGTTCACGTCCTGACAGAGAGGCCGCTTTAAACGCTGACTCAGCGTTCACGTCCTGATGGAGGCGCTTTAATCGCTGACTCAGTGTTCACGTCCTGATGGAGGCGCTTTAATCGCTGACTCAGTGTTCACGTCCTGACAGAGAGGCCGCTTTAAACACTGACACAGCATTCACGTCCTGATGGAGGTGCTTTAAACGCTGACTCAGCGTTCACGTCCTGACAGAGAGGCCGCTTTAAACGCTGACTCAGCATTCATCTAGCTCAGTAAACATTCTTTCGTCTTGTTCAGAACATTAAATAAAATTATTCTTGTTTCAAATGAAAATCAGTGAATTCAGGAGGAAACCTGAAGAAGTGGAAATCATCGTGTGTTTGACGGTTCGGTCAGAGTTGAACAGTTGTTGTCTTTAACGAGTCGAACCCAGATTACCCGGTCCGGAGCTTCGACGGCAGGAAGCGGATGATCTTTAGCACCATCTCCTGGATGGGGGGGAAGAACCCGTTCCTGGGCATCGCCTACATCACGGTGGGCTCCGTCTGCTTCCTGCTGGGCGTCATCCTGCTCTTCATCCACCACAAATACGACAACCGCAACAACAACCCCGACATCTCCTCCAACTGACGCCTCAGCAGCTGGCTCGGACTCCGGCTGAGACTCCCCACCTTCAGTGGGAGTCCGGAGTCTGACTGGGACTCCAGAGTCCTTCGACTGAGACTCCCCACCTTCAGTGGGAGTCCTCCGACTGAGACTCCAGAGTCCTCCGACTGAGACTCCAGAGTCCTCCACCTGAGACTCCAGACTCAGACTCAGACTCTGGTTTAGACTTTAGCTCAGACTCCAGATGGGATTTCGGTTGTGACTCCAGAGTCCTTCGACTGAGACTCCGGAGTCCTCCGCCTGAGACTCCGGAGTCCTCCGCCTGAAACTCCGGAGTCCTCCGACTGAGACTCCAGTCCTTCGACTGGGACTACAGAGTCCTCCGACTGAGACTCTAGAGTCCTCCGCCTGAGACTCCAGTCTCCTCCGACTGAGACTCCAGAGTCCTCCACCTGAGACTCCAGAGTCCTCTGACTGAGACTCCAGAGTCCTCCACCTGAGACTCCAGAGTCCTTCGACTGAGACTCCAGAGTCCTTCGACTGAGACTCCAGAGTCCTTCGACTGAGACTCTAGACTCCTCCGCCTGAGACTCCGGAGTCCTCCGACTGAGACTCCAGAGTCCTCCGCCTGAGACTCCGGGGTCCTCCGCCTGAGACTCCGGAGTCCTCCGACTGAGACTCCAGAGTCCTCCACCTGAGACTCCAAACTCAGACTCAGACTCTGGTTTAGACTTTAGCTCAGACTCCAGATGGGATTTCGGTTGTGACTCCAGACTTCGTCTTGGACCTTGGCTCAGACTTTAGACTCCATCTTGGACTTGGGCGTCCTTCTCTGACCCTGCCTTGGACTCTGACTCAAACCCTGACTGGGAACCTGGGTTTAGAGTCTGCTTTGGACTCCGGTGCAACAAACAGCCGTTCTGCAGTTCAGATTTCATTTTTAAATGTTCTTTTTTTGCCAAAATCAAAGTTCAAACGAGTTCACCTCCTGCAGAAACTCCAGAAGAAACCTTAGAAAGAGCTTTAAAGGTTCTGCAGAACCTGAGACAGTTAGGGTCAGAACTGGACCGGGAGTCTTTTAGCAACAGAAACTATCTGCATGTTTGTTCTGCATGAAGACAGAAATCTGTTTCAGCCAAATAGTAAGTTTACATGGAAACCCCAGGAAGTATACGGTACCCGTATCACAGTCGGTTACAGAAAGCTTTCTGACTTTTCTCCACCGGGACTTCAGCTCATCCTTTCTGCTTGTTTTTTTATTAAAATAATGAACAGAAATCTGAGTCAGGGAGGAACTCGGGACCAAAAACATGTTTGAATTTTAACACCTGAACCCAGATAAGAGAAGGAGTCAGAGAAAGAATCATGATAATAATGATGGTCCGACTAAATCACAAGGAGGAGGAAAAAGATCAGAACATCATCACATTTAGGTTCTGGTTCTGTCAGGAGGATGGCGTGTCTCCCAGGGTTCTGGTTCCGGCTGTCGGGGTTCTGGTTCCGGCTGTCAGGGTTCTGGTTCCTGCAGTCGGCCCGTTAGCTGCTGGTTCTCTCAGAACGTTTGTTTGAACGACGGGAATCTTTGTTTTGGTTTCAGAGTTCAGGAGGAGTTTGGATCAGTGTTTGCACGTCTCACCTGAGGAGCCGTTGTTGTTGTTTGTTTGTTTGTTGTTGTTGTTGTTGTTTGTGTACGGTGATTGTTGGCTGCTGACTCGGTGTCTGACAGGATGACCTGTGATTTTCAGCTGATCCTGTTGAATCAAAGCTGCATGTTGGATCAAAAGATCTTCTATTTATTTGTTTATTTATTTATTTATTTGATTGTAAACAAGCTGCACTGATGGTTTTTATTTCTGCTTTGAATGAATAAATTTATCATTTCAGATCAGAATTAATTCTGTTCCAGACAGGTGAAAACATTATCGTCCGCCAATGGGCGATAGCAACAAAACTATTTAATATTTTATGGTTTTATTATTGTATTAGGGTGTGCTGTTCATTGTTTATTTATTGTGCTTATGTAATTTTTGAATGTACAAATAAAGTTATTTAAAAAAATAAATCCCTTTCCATCATGTTGTTTGGTTTAGGCTCCGGCAGGGGGCGGCAGCGCGCAGACTCAGTAGCTCCGGCAGGGAGCGGTAGAGCGCAGACTCAGTAGTTCCGGCAGGGGGCGGTAGAGCGCAGACTCAGTAG